>NW_011347156.1:0-2236 GCF_000735185.1 Notothenia coriiceps
TAAAAGGTATAAGAACAATTATGCAAAGAAGTTAAAGGTGGGGTAGGTAAGAATGGAGAAAGCAGCTCGAGTGCGCTAGCCGAAAATAATCTGCCACTTCCTCACAGAGCCCCTCCTCCAACACACACGAACGCGCTCATGACCAATGAGGGCACGAGATAAGTTTGTGCACAGATGGAAGGCTGACAGGCAGGTAGGCCATCCAGTTACTGTAGCCGGGCCGGCTCAGATGATTGGTCGTGCTTTTTAAAATACTACGGCTTCCAGAGATGACATTTTTTTATGTATTTATTGTCAAAGCATTTAAGATATTCATTGCTAATTGGATGTTAAGAGCATTCCATGGAATATAACAACAAGTGTTTCTGAAATGAATTACCTACCCCGCCTTTAACATAACATTTAAATAAAGATATTTGTGCAAGAATGAGGACTTAAAGTAAGTGTGTCATACAAATATAAAATCTAATAAAAACATTTTAAAAGTAAGAAGTAAATTATATATATATATATACGCAAATATTAAATAAAAAATAATACAAATATTTAAACAAACATAAGTTAACATTTAAATGTGCAAAAAAGATTTAATTTTTTTTAATAAAGACATTAATTAAAATGACCATTTACAATATTTGTTTATATAAACATAAGAAATACAAAAATAAATGTGCACATTGTATTTATATATATATAAAAATCCATATTACAATATTAACAGATATGTGTTAGTATTAATAAGAAATAAATGAAAATATATTCAAATACATTTTCGATAGATTTCAAACGTCTTGAGAAATCTCACATTACAGCTTCATAAATAAACCAATTATTTTAGTTTACTTTGCAGGAAAATATATTTATACCTCCACATTTCTATTATTTATCTTCTTATCTTCCTCCTTGTGTATTTTCTGCTGTGTACCTCTAACAGAAATCAGTTGAAAGAGTTGAAACTTGAGTGAAAGAGAATAACAAGCTTCATCCAGGCGAGGAGTTTGGTTTGAGAGCCCACTGAGTATATATTCTTTGTGCATGTGAAGTGGTTACACAGGCGGGGGTCTCTGCACCCAAAAAGATTCAGATTTGAAATTCAAATGAGGACCTCTCACTCATTTACTTTAGAGAAACACTCCTTCCTCTCCCTGGAAAACAATCAGGCTTCTATATAGTGAGAACGCTCATTTCCACCTCCTCACCTCCTCTCGTTCGCCTCCTTTTTAATCAGGTTTCTTCTCCGAAAAGAAACCAATTTCCTGCTCCTTTTCGTTTTATATTCACTTTTCGGTACAAACAACTCAACCTTTGTTCTGAACACCGGCCCGTTTCTGCATAAAGCCTCATTTATCCTGCAGTTTTAAGCTCTTGTTTGCACTTTGTGAGAAAAACATCCAGATATGTAGCTGCTCGTTGTTGTTTTTTCTTGGTTTTGGTATTAACAGCATGTTTTTCTATGAGCATGGACAACTTGCATTTGCAGAAGAAACTTGCATCATGTATTTGTTGTTGTTAATCAGACCTGTATGGATACATTTTCAGCTGAAACAGGAAGTCCAAGCGTGCAATGCAGAATGACTCTTCGTGCTTTAAATTCCCAAAGTAATGTTAACAACTTTAGGCTTGAAAACAAAAAACGGGGCTCAGGTGCAGCGCACAGCTGACTGGCTCACTCCGGGCATCATTACAACAAATTATTTCCTCATGGGAAAAGGATTTTACACCATCAGCACATTCTTGGACATCACAAAAGCTCAGGATGTCCCGTCAACATTTATGTTTCCTATGAACGCTAAAAGCTTTGGACTAATAAAGGCGCTAGAAAAAGTTAGATCACTAAAGTCAGCAGAAAGGATCCTTTCGGGAACATGAATGTCTTCGCCAAATGTCATGTTATTCCATCAAAATTAACCTCATGGTGGCGCTAGAGGCAATGTCCTAAAATAACTAAAATATGAAGGATATATCTTCTGGGGAACATGAGTGTCTTTGCCAAATGTCATGTTATTGCATCAAATATTTACTGAGATATTCAAGTTCAAACCAACCCCAATATAGAATTCAAACCAATGTGATATTTGACCACCATCAACCTCATGGTGGCGCTAGGGGGAAAGTCCTAAGATAACAAAAATTTGAAAGGTATATCCTCTGGGGAACATGAATGGGTTTGCCAAATGTCATGTTATTTCATTACATATTTGTTGAGATATTCAACTTTAAACTAACCCCAATATCA
>NW_011347157.1:0-2720 GCF_000735185.1 Notothenia coriiceps
GTGCCAAGTGCTAGGACTGTCTTAGGGAAGAAAGCTTTTAGTTAGGTACTCATGGTACCTGTCACTTTAAATAGAGTTTGTAAACTGTACCCTGTACATTATGTTGTATGTCATCCTTATTGTTGTTCTGTTGTTTTTATGTTACATGTGTAACTAATGTCCTGCAGGTCACCCTTGAAAAAGAGATCTTTTGATCTCAAGGGGCTTTCACCTGGTTAAATAAAGGCTACAAACAAACAAGAGCGTCCATTTATCTGGTCTGTATGTCAAGCTCCACAGTGCTGGAAACCAAATAGGGCATTTTTACTGAATACACACTGGTACGTTCTTCATTATGTATCTGGTACACGCCATTTAGTGGCCTCATTTAAATTAGCTGATATGATATTACTGTGTGTGCATATGGCGATGAAAAAGAGCAAACCAAGGGAGAATATGTCCCCCCCCACTGTGGACTGAACGTATGAGCTTTTTTGTGTATTTCAAATGTGGAGAAGAACAGTGTGTTCCACACTACAGGCCAACCAATACATAAATGGGATGGCATCGTGCTGTCTGTTTATTAATTCATAAATTTCAGCGCGTATCACTGTTCAGCGATGACAAAAGATGAGGGGAATCCTAAAAGTCTTATTTATGAAAGTATACATTTTCCTGCTTGAAACAATCTTCGCTAATCCTATCCCCATCGAGACATGAAGCTGAGTTTTCTCCACTTGTATAAGGGGAAACCTGAATAAATGGGATTAAATTCAATACAAGGGACACAGATAATCAGTCTTACTGTAATGAGGAAACATCCTCAATTTAGACAATTATTTTTTGTGTTAGGCCTGCAAGTTTTAGAAATGTTTGATGATGTTGATAGTAATTTATGGAACAGAAATATCATATACATAACATTGCTAGAGCCAGGTAGAAATGATTTAATTGATTACATTTACATAAAATTGTTATCGAAAGAATCTTTTTGTATTATTACATTAACCAGAACAGCTATTTCCTCCATATTTTGAGGAGTAAACTGGCTATGAATGATATATGAAAAAAGCCCTCTATAAAAACCTTCAGAATATAAATAGGAATTAAAAACTTAAAAGTTTCTTCATGTAAGTGCTACTGAGAACTTCTGACATACTTGGGAAAACAGTCTTTAGAAATATGTAATAGAAAATGTGTTATGATTTTGCTAAAACCTCACAGACTCTCCACAGTTAACAAAGCGTAAAAAACAATGTTTTGACTGCTGTTTCGCATTAATAGAATATCCAACAAAAAACAGCACACCCACTATATTATGGCCCCCTACGGCCTTGATAAGGCTGTATTTATGGTTGCAATCTGGCATCCCATTATGAAAAATGGTTGATTAGGGGTCGCATTATGATTTTGCCAATAACATCAACCTTTAAGTATACTGATTTCATATTGCAGCTATTTTTTCAACAATTATTTGTGACCAGCATCTACAAATGTACGTACATGCTTAACTTAAAACCCTCCCGTCTCAAATCAAGTGGACAATTCCCCAAATATTTGCGATTCTACCTTTTGAAGATGCTGTTTTTTATTTGTGCACTTCCATGTTTGTGATGTGATGACATGTCAATTGCAGGTTTTGTTGATCTCTTGCCCCTGTTCCTTTGCAGAAGACCACATGGAAGCGTATCTATGTTCCCGGCAGTTCAATATAATAATAATATGACACATACACAAGCCTTTTCAAATGGTTTTATGTTCTCTTTTTCCCAAGTCAAATGTTAATTGTATGTTTCCCTGGGTCAATATGAATCATAACCCACCCACAGCTTATTGCCTACTGATGTTATTGTCCTTGAAACTTATGCCCTCAAATGTGCGGATATGGGTTGGGATATGAGAACGATGGACCCGTATGATCACAGTGATGACTCCACATCCTTTTACATTAAAAACTTCATCAGTAGACATAAAAAGAAAATGAGAAGAAAGTGTGCTAATGTGAAACCAAATGCTTAAACATGCTGCAATCAGCTCTGCCGACTACCTGAGGACATAATAGTAAGATTGGCTTGGTAGTGTAGGTTATTAACTACCTGTTCAAAGACATACTGTGGATACAACTTGTATAATATTGAAAGTAGAGGCAGTGAAAGCTCTTAAAAATGTCCTTGAATTAACTTAAAGAGCATCTTGCAGGTTTTTTTTTTTTCTACATTTATGCTTAAACTTGCTTGAAAATTACAATTAAAAAAGTGAATGCAGGATTTGATATGTTTTACGAGACATAAGGGTAGGAATTCAGAGGAAAAGGAGCAATTTTGAGCTCTGCTCTTAAAAACGGCTTTTTTTTAAGGTCATACGTCAAACGCGTCATATTACATCACACAGGGGACACATCTCCGCTCTCTGACCGCGGGTATAGTAGAGTTGCGTTGAGTAGAGCGGTTGTGTTTTAAGGACCTGGTATTTTTCGGTAGTTTTACATTGTATTTCACCATTTGTAATCATGGTGCAGTATTGTGTTTGTGCAGGTTGCACAAATACGAGCCTGTCAGGACATCGAGTCCACAGTAAAAAGGACCGGAGCTAGCGTTCGTTCCTGGGTCACAGCACATACTCTCCACAGCTTTATCAGGAAACCGTATTACTTCTCTCTCTCCCCCCCCCCTTCGCTGCTCTCTCTCTCTCCCCTCCGGTACACGGCACCTAAGACATAGTGTGGAGTTGCATTAGGTAAC
>NW_011347158.1:0-1411 GCF_000735185.1 Notothenia coriiceps
GACGATAGTCACACTTACACTTTGTAGTTATTAGTGTCTATAGGGTGTATAATTGTGTGTGTGTGTGTGTGTTGTGTGTGTGTGTGTGTGTGTGTGTGTTGAGTTGATTATAGCAGAGTCAGGTTGTCTCTTTGTCTGTGTCTATCTTTTCTCTTTGGATATCTCTCTCCAACGCTCTCTCTGACTAAATGTGTTTATATATTACTCATCTGCTTCCCTAAATTCATTTTTGAGGAACTGTAATTGCTGACAAGATTATGATAACGATGTTTTTCCAAATTGGGAAGCATGACAGGTGTAAACTACACATAAGGCATAGAGATGACAAATATATTTAGAAAACACGTTGCTTTATTTTAGACACAGTGGAGATAGAGGCCTTTTTTCCACGGGATTTCGACAGCTATCCGGCTTGACATCGTGGCCTTTCGTAAACATGTATCACCAGGGGCACCAAACATGTCCTTGAGCCTATATGGTGATGCATTTCAATTCCAAATAAAAGCTAGAAAAAGTTATTTTCTGATACCATGAAAAGCAGCTAATCCTCACAATAAGAAATAATGTTGGGAACTATTTTCTGCGGCGGATTAATCCACAGTTGGTGCTCTAGTGAGTATTAGGTGGACATTTGAGTCACAACATACTACAGTGTCTTTGTGTGTTCACAGTAATGAAGACATTTATCACTTACTGCAACTTGTTGAGATGTTCTTGGAGCTCTCTGGCACAAAGGAAGAATATTTACCAGGATATTGTGGGTTTGTGTTTCCATGGCATACGTTAACATATAGGCAATAGTTTATACAAATGTTTCTTAAGAGACAGCTTTGTTTTCTGTCTCACTTTCTTTCCTTTGTGTCAGTCTCTCTTTTTTTTTTTTATTTCCCTCTCACATACTCACACACTCTGTTACCCTCTCTTTCTGTATATTGCTTTCCCTTACACACACATAAACACACAAACACACACAGCTCCAGGGCAGCAGTGGGTGGAGTGGAGCTGCTCTCTCCCAATTGAATATTTGGTCCAGCTGGCATGTGTGTATGAGTGTGTGTGTGTGTGTGTGTGTGTGTGTGTGTGTGTGTGTGTGTGTGTGTGTGTGTGTGTGTGTGTGTGTGTGTGTGTGTGTGTGTGTGTGTGTGTGTGTTTGTGTGTGTGTGTGTGTGTGTGTGTGTGTGTGTGTGTGTGTGTGTGTGTGTGTGTGTGTGTGTGTGTGTGTGTGTGTGTGTGTGTGTGTGTGTGTCTATATGTGTGTTTTAGGGCGCGTGGAGCGAATAAGCACAGGTCTTTCCGGAACCCCGGGGAGATCAGTGAAGCGAGAGGATGCTGACACACACACACACACACACACACACACACACACACACACACACACACACACACACACACACACACACACACACACACA
>NW_011347159.1:0-10494 GCF_000735185.1 Notothenia coriiceps
CCAGGATTTAGAGAGGGTTGATCATTTGTACATACAAATACATCTGTCCTTTCTTCTTACATCTATCTCATGAGTATTGAGAGTATATGCTGTAGTATATGATTATATGCTTCACGTCCAGATTTGATTTAGGCAGTTTAATGTCATTCCTAGTTTTGACAGATGTACAGACTATCTGAACATAAGACACAAGAAGACAGCATTTTAATTTTAATACAATAGCAGGTTTGTGTTTTTTTTTATATTTACCTTTTTAGTTACTTCGGCTCTGTGGACTGCTTATTGTTACTTCACGGGAATATTTGACTTTTACTGAGCAGATTAGTGTCTGCAGCGATGGACAATTGGAGATTGTTTTTGCATTCATCTGTTGCAGAGATAACGTTTTTATGCAGTGATTTAAAAGAAAATGAAAGTCGTGGATGTACAGTATAAGCAGGATTTAGTAGCATTTCAACTTGGAAGCCAATTGTTATCCTAATGTGGAACCTTCACAAGTCATAATGGGAAACGTGAAACCTCCTGTTCACATATGTTCCACATAGCCCTCAACAACCAGGCCCCCCCCCTACCTCACAGACCTGCTGCACCACCACACCCCTTCCCGCTGCCTCCGCTCATCAGAAGCCAACCTCCTATCCATCCCCACCCGCATCGATCACCGGACCTGGGGGGACAGAGCCTTCTCCGTCGCTGCCCCCTCCCTCTGGAACTCACTCCCACAACCCATCAGAGACTGCACCGACCTCACCACCTTCAAAAAACTCACAAAAACTCACCTCTTCAATCTGGCTTTTAATGTGGGATTTTTTTTGTATTATTTGACTTTAACTTTAACTATATATTTATTTGTTGTTCCTTTCTTCTCTCTTCACTATTATCTGTAAAGCGTCTTTGAGCACCTGTAAAAGTGCTAACAAATTAAATCTATTATTATTATTATTATTATATATTAAGAAAATACCTTTAAATAAATGAGGGACATCTTTTACCCGGGACTTAAACTTTTGGAATAAACCAAAAATACAGCACTACATTTTGAGAGTTATACCAATAATTGTTATTTTTAGCACAATATTCTCATGTCTTGAGAGTTTTTTTTGGATGGTATAACTTAAAGCAAAGTTTACTGTGTTTGTCACTTAACAATTAGTACATATGTTTGCTGGTTTACAAAAGATGCAAACCCAGCTGTCATGACTTTTAACAATTGCTCAATGTAAATGATCCCTTTAAACAAACCCAAACATTACACTATCTAAAACAAATAAGTATGTAGGTTAAATGAATTGAATGCAGCCCATGTGATGTAGATTGTGTCAAATAAATCCTAAAGTTCTCAGTGAAATATAACTATCCAACAAGTGACTACAACCACAATGCTTTGAAAGGAACACATCATTTCCTACTGAATGTTCACAAGACCAGAACTTTGGGGAGTGGTCTAGGATTACATAAAAAAGAGGAGAACGTTATTCCTTTTCTTGGGTTTATTTTCTGTCCATAGTAAAGGCAGTGTGAGAAGCTACCAACCTTTAAAATCTGCAGTGATTCCCACAGTGATCCTGTTAATACATCACAGGTTAGTATAATTGTATAACAGTATTAAGTAATCAAGTTCACTTAACGTAACCAAAAAAAAGTTGTCTGGAGGTTAAAGACTGACAAAAACAAATTGGTTTGTTTACTTCCTGCATCCAAAGGCCTTAGTTGGCTGCTTTAGATGTAAAACATATATCAGGCTTGAGTGAAGCAGGCAGGACCCAAATGCAGATTTCAACAAAAAATATCTTCATTCCAAGGCCAAAGCGTCAGAAACAGAACACTACCCCGTGACACAGTCAAAGACAAAACAATGAACCAACAATGACAGACAGAAAAACCAGAACTTAAATACACACAAGGTTTTGTCTTTGACTGTGTCACGGGGTAGTGTTCTGTTTCTGACGCTTTGNTCTCTGCATGTCTTTTAAGTGAAATCTCAGATACTGACAATAGATGTATTGATTAGAAAAATTATAAAGCTAAACATATATATATATATATATATAATGAAAATAAGTTTTAAAAAAATTCAACATGCATTGCATGCTCTAAATTCAACAGGCAGTTGTTAATATTCATCAACAAATTAAAGCCGCTTTCGTTCAGAGTTGTATTTCCACAGTATAATTATGCAAAACAGATCCAAAATATTCTGAAAACAACCTCTTCCACATTTTAAATTTTACTACTAGCATACCTGATTAGTTAACCAAATATGCAAGACAATCAGCTCGGAGTCAACTTTGCCTCCACCAACACATTCATATTGCGCTAAGTTAGTTTGAACTTGCTGCTACTTCCTCCAGGCATCCTTCAAACAGCAAATAACAACCGCAAAACCTGTGAAAGACGAGTGCAATAATTGTCACTCCATTGTTTATCTAACCCTTTGAAGCTGGTTCTTTATAATAATGTAAAATGCAACTCGGCTTCTCATAAGGGTAATATGTGGTGTTACATCCCTTGAAAACATTTTCCACTGGAGATTAGTTTATAGCACCATTCACACATCACCTCAGTTGCGTTGGGAGACCAGTAAAGGGCGGGCTACAAATAGACTGCAGCTTCTGCTCTCTGTGGGACTAAAACACATACAAAGTGATGACAACTCTCAGCTTTAAGTGCAAACTTCTCATGATACCACTGGTTATTGCAAAACCTGTGAGACTGCGCTCGGGATATATGGATTTAATATACACCTAAAAAGATTAAATATAAACCCAATACATAGAATATGTCGCTGGGGAAATTAAGCCTCATCAACAGGAATTCTTTTTTCAGTTAAATATTGTATCAAAAAAAATGTCATTATTAGTTTGAGCAGGGAAAAAACATAGTGGGTGTGATCAAGTGGAGGATGAGTGTGACTTCCTTTGGTGAGAAGCAGGGGTGAGATTTGTCAAACTCAAAAAGCCACAGTGGATGTGATAATAATCATCCAGTGTGTGAGCGTGATGGTGTATCTGTTGGTGTGCAGGTAAACCATCTCTGCATCTGTAAAGCTTTATCTGCAGAGAACGAAACATGAGACATTGGCTGTAATGTTATTTGTTGTCTTCAATTGAATCAAAAAACAATGTAAGTGGTCTCACAGCCAAACAAAACACGATGCCAGTCTGACTGGAGGGGAACTAAAGTGTGGCTATCATAGTGTGAACCAGAGAGGCTACCCAGAGCCATTTAGCCAACGAGAGGACAAGCACTGCAAGCCAAGCAGAAGAACTGCCTGGAGCAAGGGAGACGACTGTGTGTGTGTGTGTGTGTGTGTGTGTGTGTGTGTGTGTGTGTGTGTGTGTGTGTGTGTGTGTGTGTGTGTGTGTGTGTGTGTGTGTGTGTGTGTGTGTGTGTGTGTGTGTGTGTGTACATTTGTGTAATGTGTGTGTTGTGTAGCCCACTGACACTGCAGCTTTGCTCTCTTCGTGTATGTAACTGGAGTTCTGTGAGTGAGCAACTGAGCTATAAAGGCCTGTAGTGTGACAGACATTTACCTCAGACAGCACTGTAGAAGTATTGTATTTTATTAGCACAAGTGATCCAGTCAAGGTGGGGGGGGGCGGTAGTGGGGGTCAAATGAGGGCTTGCTCTTAATTTCTCCAACCTTGTCAAGTGATGTATAAGAAAGAAACCGGTGCATAAGCTGATACCGAGCTGGCACTGACAAACACAAAAGGTTTTCACATCCATCGCTTCCTCCATCCAACCATCAATCTATCCGCCCGTCTATCTCACTGTCCTCAGCTGTTTCTCTATTGTTCTTTTCAGGCACTTTCATCACAACACAGACTGCCAACTGGCCAGAAAACATTACACACACACACACACACACACACAATTCTGCAGAACAAATGTGCATATCAGACATGAAAAACCTTAAAAGACCATTTTATTCACCGTTACAAACAACAACACTTAAAACCTGCACAACAAAGTACTGTTTCAGTTTCAACTTGGGCACTTTGTGTTAGACTCTGCATGGTTTCTTTCTCTTCCCAATATCGCCATTAATCTGACATGGCACAGGCCATCTGTAGCTGACATCAGGAAATCACTGCTCACATGGCGTCTGTGTGTCTGCGTTAGTTTGTGTCACAGAAGCGCTGCAGGGGGGAGGGAAGAAGCAGTGGCTCTTTTTCTTTCCTCCCTTGATGAAAAGTAAAGAAAAATCAAGATAAAGTCATTTGCATTCGGACCAAAGAAGAGTTGTGGTTGAACTCGCTCAGTGGAAATACTTTATTCCCTCCTTGGGGAGTCAATCATTGCATCAACTAAAGCCATGAGTAAGCCCAAATCTGGCCAGTTAGCACTTTAGGACTCACTGCAATGTAAAAATCAAAACAGTCATTTACTGTGTTTTGGATTATTTATCAAAGAGACTCAAACGCGATGCATGTCTACTTAATGAGAACAAGTAATGACACACCTGGAATTGTTTATATCAAAATAAAAAAGCTTTTGGTGATAATGCTTAAAATTGTGGCTGTATTATCTCTATGCTGCAGTTCATGACATAAATCCAGTGTAATCAATACCTGCCACAACCTAGAACTACTGAATCACACATGTCATTACCCCTGAATATAAAAAGAGTGATGGCAGTGTATGAACAGCCTGTATTGCCTTTTTCTCTCCCTCCTGTTGTGCCGCTCTCATAACACAACACAAGGGCAGCCCGTTACCATTGAGGCCTGATAAATGGCAGACTTCACCCTCTTCTGCTTCCCTTTTCATAAACTGGGAAATAAAGCTCTGCTGGTATTGAACCTTCCCCACTGAGCCCGCTGGGACAATCTCATACCATTATAGTACATTCTGCTTCCTTGCTTTATTTTAGTACAGTAGCAAAAAAGATGAGGTTGTAAATGGCTTCATCCGTTTGAACGAGACGATGTGATGCAATAAATAATGTGCAGTAACAGGGGTGTCTCTACTCCAATATACAAGGATCATTAAACTTCAGTTGGTGATTCAATTAAATTTGATTTTCTGTCTATACCATCTTGCATGAAATAAGACTCAGTGCGGTCCAGGTTAAGTGAGCCAACTTAACGTAAGCTGCTATCATAACCTTCTGCTCCCTCTTCGATGAGCTCATTACATTCGAGAGCTGATTAATGAAGACAGTATACATCACTGATATTCTAACAGGCAAATAAAAGCTGCTCCTTACAAGTGAGGGCTGCTGATTAAAATGAGCAGTCGATTGACTTCATTAAAAATATAAAACATGGGTTTTATTTTTACTAGGCAAACAAACTCTACACTTTAAGGACCTCCTTTGTGTTAAGGCATGTGAACATACAGTACACCCCTCATGCAGGCCCGGCTCTACGGGGGTGCATAAGGGTGCATTGCACCCTCAGTTGAGTCGTTATGCACCCTCATTTGAAAAATTAAAAGTGAAAAATATTACATATATAATAACAATAATAATAATAGTAGTAATAACAATAAGAAGAAGAATATAGTTGAAATAAAAATGTATTGTAATTGTGGTTAGATAACATTGTCTGCTGTATTTATCTGGTCAATTTAAACGGTAAGTAATGTTATTATGTCAGGTGCGCGTGACCTGTGCCGCTGCGCGTTCATCATCTGCAAGGTGCTTACACAGCAGTCAATGATGGACATCAGAAAATGGTTAAAACAACCAGCCCTTATCGCCAGCAGTAACACTGCATCTACTGCAGGTTATCACAGTTCAGATCATGGGGACATTACGTTACCCGCGGCCACTGTCGTGGACACTAACGTCCTCCCGCCCGACTCGCCGGCTTTGCCCGCCTCGCCCACTGAGGCGGAGCAGCCACAGCCGTCTCCGTTGCCCCAAACACCGCCACCCCTCGGCGGCCCGCAAGTGCCAGAGGACCTCGGCAAAACAGAGCCTTCCCAGGTATATTTAAGAAAGTACCCAACTCGCCTGTACAGTGGGGTAAGGCGCTCATTTTGCAGCTCATGGTTTCAAAACAGAGTTTGGCTGGAATATTCCTGTAAAAAAGATGCCATATTCTACTATGCAGGTAGACATTTCAGTCTTAAAAGGGGAGTGATTTGTAAAATATCCATAAAGAACAAGTAAATCTGTTTACAGTTCTGTTTCATATGGGTGTTGAGAGATGTATCCATATATCTCTTCATTTTGCTGTCAAAGTGCACCAGATTGATGCTTTTAACTTCAATATTTAAAAAAAAAATCTTCCCGGGGGAGCATGCCCCCAGACCCCTCTAGAGGAGGTGAGGACCCCCTAGGGTGTTAGGTCCACTGCCCACTTATAAAAATAGCACTTTACCACTGCACCCTCTCTAATCTCAGATGCAGCCTGAGTCATTTTGTTCTGGAACCGGGCCTGCCCTCATGTCTTGTAATGTCAGTCCTTTTCGCTCAACCATCTTCTTTTCTGCTTTCTACAACATTTAAAAGATTTATTAGAGGAGTTCCTAAACTTTTTCAGTTGCAAACCCTTCGTTTAAGCAAGAAAATCCCTGCGAACAAAGCATTTCTTCATGTTTCAAATCTCACTTCCTGAGGTTGCTACATGGCCAGAGGAAACAACGAGTGCTCTTTCTAAAAGGTACAATAGAAGCTGCTTTGATGTATTTGTAAGACGTGGAAGGGATTTTATATAAAATAATAGTTTGACATTTTGGGAAAAGGCTGAATGTCGAGTAAACATTTTTATTCATCTCAGTAGGTGGTTATAAAGATATGAGAAAGTATCTGTTAGGCTGCTTTATTAAAACCTAAATCAAATTTATTTAAACTATATAGTTTTGTTGAGTTGTATCAATGTCTATATTGAGATGAGTGGAAAGATCATACATAGGTATCCTTTAAGTGAGCAAAGACAGATTAATCAAAGTAAAGGTCAACATAAGGTCAAACTTCACACAGTCAAATAAAAAAATTCCTTTTCTGACCTTGGAAGAGGGGACGAATCTTTACAAACAAACCTATTTCTGCAAGGACACGGCCGACCACAGTAATATCTCCAGCGGGTGAAAGAAACATATTTCATATTATTACACCAGTTCTCACTTATGTACGGACCGAACCGAGAAACTGCACATTTCTTAACGGTATGGTGTCTGTGTTTGAATTTCCAGCCATGATCGACTCTTGAGGTGCCGTGAACCACCCTCGGTTTCACTTCAAGTCTGAGCTGTGTCTCTACACGCCAAATACTAATAGAGTTTACATCAAAGATTTCCCTCCCACTGTGACAGCCAAGTAGATAGATACACTCACACAATCTCTCTGCCACCTCCTGCCCTTTCCTCCCTCCTTCTCTCCTTCCCTCCTCTCCCACCTCCGGGGGGTGTTGGTAGCAGCGTGGAGTGTCACCTTGCTCTGCACCCAGTGGCTAGATGATGATTTATGGCTGAGGAGAGCGGGGGGTTTGGGAGATGAAGTTGGTGGATGGCTAGGTTCACAATCACTTGTGGCGGTGTGTGAAAGTGAACCATGATGAATTAATCTAGTTGCTGTATTTCAATCAAAATGATCTTCCTCCAGCATTCAGTAGGTTTCAGATGCATACAGAGGCTAAAGGAAGTTTCTTTCTACATTCACACCCATGTAGAATGAAGATGTAAGGTGTTCCCTCTCCTTTAGAAGAGAAAAGCCTCAAGATGCCCTCGAGAATATTTATATTAAAACAAAACCAAATCATCTAAATATTTTTATTTAGATGTAAGGGTAGTTTACTTACACGTAAAACACACATGTTAATAGGCAAACTCACATTCACCTCTGATTTAATGAATTTTTGAATATATCAACTAAGAATTGTGGCCCATTGTGTAGTAATCATTAAGGAAGAGACAAAGAAACAAAAGAAAATAATTTGGATGTTTGTGGTGAAAAATTCGTTGATCTGAACAAAAAAGCCCCATTCTTCATCGTTCTGCTTAATACATGTGTCAGTAAGGATCAGTGCACAAAGACACAAGTGGGAAAATCAGGATAGCTGACATGTAGAAATATAATGGAGTAATGGTACACCACGATAAAAAATGACCTGTGTTTTACCTGCTGTGGATTACCTGCACATGTAATATAATAACTCATTTAAATGCATGTTTTGCAGATATAATAATGAGAGCCACAGAGAGGTTCTTGTTTAGTATGCTAATATACGTTTATTCAATATGAATAAAATTATACATATATGCGGTAGAGGGAACCCCTGTGATGTGTGGCTCTCAGTAAGGAGCCGCTCCCTACGGCTCACTGAATCACTGAAGTCGCACACAGCATATAAAACAGCATATGTCTCCTGGACATTTACAAGAGTCAGTAAAAGAGGGGACATTTTCTGCTACACTGTAAGGAATACCTCTCTGAACAAGCCCTTAAATTGTGTTTCTTTTAAACATAACCACTTCCATATTATTGCGGATGGTGCGTGTTTTTGTTGAGTTTAAGTGGCATCAGGTCATTATCCTTTGGTTTAATAGGAATGCTTCATCACACCTTATGTATTTGAGCCCCAACAGCATGAGTGAGCAACTTGCAGTGGCCAAAAGCGCCCGTCGACCAGTTGTCCGTACTCTCTGCATACTGTATGAGTCATACAACAGCAAGTCACACTGACAGATTGTGCTTTGCTCTCCATCTGAGTCCGTTCATATGTCAGTGATATCACAGCTACATAATTGTTGCTCTGCCATTTCTGTCATCTCCCAGTGACCATAATGTTTGTGACGAATAACTGGAAATCTGTTGATCGAGGTTCTAAAGGGACATTTATTCATTGTTTTTCAGTCATTGCCTGACACTAAACTGTGAACACAGTATCAGCACTGAACGTAAAGGATGCATATGGTGATATTCTGTATGTTTTACCCTGAAGAAATACCATGGAAAAACTAGATAATGTTTTAATAAATGGATCTATCCAACAAGTGTTGTATCCAAAGTCTGATACATCTCATCCCTCTTTGCCATCACACCTCTTTTGCTGTGCAAAATAAAATAATAATAAATAAAGCTTGATTGAGTCACACGTTTGCATCTAGTGACATTCGTTTATTCATTATCATGAACAAATATATTTGTTGTTGACTAAATCCCATATACACCTTCTTGCTGCCATAAATATTCCATAGAGCATCACGTGTGTAATATCCCATTGCATTAAATAGTTAAAAACATTTATTTTTAAAAACTGGTATCCATCTGTTTTTGGACAGATTGTTCGATTTAAAAAAAAAATGAAACAATTCATTGGTGATCCACTTTTCAAGATGTTGGTCTTTAGTAGGGTAGCTAAATATTTTAATTGTCAAAAGTCAAACTCAAGCTGTTGTATAGACGCACCTTATAAAGTTTGAATGCTCAGCTCATATACTGTACGTGTCTTTATGACACTCCAGTAACTCCTCATGAGCTTCAGAGCATCATTTAATACTGCTGTCTGACTTCAACTTGTAGGAACCTCTTGGTTCTGGTTGGACTCAATCTCTACTAACAATTTGTTTTCACAATTTTCTCTCACAATTGGTTCACAAATATGGTGAAAATTGCGGTAAAGTCAATTTGCAGTTAAGGCTGGAGGCAGGAAAAAATCTATATCAGTTCTTATTTTTTTCATAGTCTGTTGACCGTCCTGTCCTCCATCAGGATATATCAAAGCTCTACAACTGGCCCACTTCCCTGCATGAGGCGACAATAGCGTCACCACGCAGTAATGAATCAAATTAAGTGGAATGTCAGCTAGGCTAACAGAGCTCTCCTTCTCCTCTCAGCATGAAAAGGAATAGTTTCATGCCTCCAATTTGTCTTTCCATGCCCTCGCTGGCATATATTTTTGCGTTTCATCTAAAAAACAGGAAAAAAAATTATGCTTCTGGCAAAAGAAGAAGGAGGGGAGAATCAAATTGGAAATGTAGAATCTTTATTCATGTCTAGATTCAGAGGTAGAGGTAGAGGTGTTGCCTGGTGAAGAGCAGGCCATACCTTTGGGTGCGATGTAAATATATGCGATAACATAAATTACATCCCAAGGAAAAGACATGCAACTCTACCTCTTCCTTTCTTTCTTTCCCCCCTCCCTCTTTCTTATGTAGATTAAAGTACATACAAGGGATATGAAGGGAGAGTGATACTTTACAGTGACAGAAGAAAGAGAACGACACAGCAATATGTTGATGATATGGTGATGAGCAAGACAGAAGAAGAAAGTTTGAGTACAAGACAGAGGGCAGGAAAGAGAGAGCAATCATTCTGAATGAATATATATGCAGTGAGGCTTGTATACAAGTGTATAAGTTACAGCTCTTATGTGCCTTTGGTGTTATAAAAAGAATATGTTGTCACAATCTGTCTGTGTTGTGTTTTGTCTTGTCTTTTTCTGTCTTTGGTTTCATGTTTTATTTTGAAAAGTCTTCACCCCCTGTCTTGCCTGTTGCTTTCTGTCTGTTCTCCCTCCTACCTGATCACCCGATTGTGTT
>NW_011347160.1:0-2734 GCF_000735185.1 Notothenia coriiceps
CAATCAGACACAGGAACCTTTTTCTCCCACGGAAGTCCCTGCTCTCTAGCAGGGACTGAAAAGGGGGTAAAAAGGTTCTGATAAACTAATTTTAGTTCCGGCTCTTTTTGGTGTGAACGCGACATTTCGGAACTATATCGGAAATAAAGTGGGAAAAGTCTGCGGTGTGAACGCAGCTATTGACACCGGTCGATCTAATAAGAAGAGGTTTTAATAAGAGATGCTAAAGTTTCAGCAGCAGAGAGAACTTCCTGTTATCGAGCAGCTGTGCCTCGCTCTGCTTCTGTCCTTGACCGACGCTCAGGATAAATGAGCTCTTCTCTTTATTGACTTTCTCCTCCTGGCTCAGATTTCCCTGGAGATACTGTCCTGTTTGTTCTAACTCTGTCTCAGACACAGGTTCACGCACATGACCGTGGTTATTAATAACTCAACATGAGGGTACACTCTTCACTATAATAAACCAGTGGCAGTCCTTCCTTTGCTATTCTATATTTCACTGGTTTACACTTTTCTGCAGAGCTGATCTTCTCCAGGATCCTCAGGACAGTATTTCTCCTCACATGAGACTAAAAACCACTTTATTGAACATGTGAGGGATGATTTAAACGAGTGGATCTGACAGCTCTATTGGCAAATGACACATACAACTAATTTCCAGTGCAATGGTTATTTAATCCTGTTTCTCTCTGCCCCCTCCCTTCTTATAATGAAAGCTCAGCGTAGAAATGATTCAGTGAGCAGATCCTCACGCTCAGCCAGCGCGTCTCTATTTCCTGATGGTTTCATGTACCTTGACTGTATATCTTGACATGGAATCAGTTACACAAGCACAGACTGTGATAGAGTTGAGTATATGGTCTGTAGTCGACCAAAGACCGTTAGTGAAGAAGCTCCTCTGTAGCACCGCTGTGAGGTCAGACCTATAACTGACCAATCAGAAGCTAGCGAGTCTGCGCAGGTTTACGGCCAGGCTCAGATCCACCTGCACCAGCGAGGTCTCACCTGTTGTTGGAGCCATAATGTAATTGGTTTGTTTTATTTTATCTGCACAAGTTGAATGTAACATGCAGTTCTTAGATTGAACACAGGATGGAGCGCTCCCTTGAGAGAGCATACAGGTAATCACCAGGTGACCAGATTCAGGTGTGTGTGACGGAAGCAAACAGTAGAAAACAGTGTCGAGATGAGTCTGTGTTAACCTGTTTGTATTCAGCGTGACTGGCAGGCATATTGATCTCTGAATGGTAACAGAAGAAGCAATGCAGATGTTGAACACAAAATAAATGATAGATTCAAAGATATAGGACTCATATGGACATTGTTCTATCGCCTGGAACACGCGTCCGAACAAGTTCTCCTGTCCCCTCCTTCTTAGGTATTAGGTTTAAACGTCACTCCACCTGAGCTACCTGCTGGTGAACCAGGTTCCATTAGCTGCTGTTTGAAGAGAGACAACAATCTTACCTTATGAAAGAGAGGAGAGCTGTTTCAGGTTCCTCCAGATGGTTCACTGTTTTAAACTGCTGTTGTTTCAATGTGAGAAAGTCATTCCCTCCGGCCCAAGCTTCTAGTCCTTAAAGAGCAACATGCAGGTTAGACACACCAGTGAATAAATGTGTAGGAAAATGATGAATACACTAGATTTTCGAAAAAATATACAGAAATATACACTACAGTGACATCTGGCGTCGTTTTAGTAAGACATTTTTACTTCCGCATAAAAAAAGCCTCCGCACGTGACCTCCCGCGTGTGATGTGACATGGGGGAAAGCGGCTGGTCTACCTGACAGCTCACCATGATTACAAATAGTGAAATGTAATGTCAAATTACCGAAAAAATACCAACTCAATAAAACACAACTGCTCAAACCAACTACAAACCAGAGTCCTGCATCGGGTCGGGTACCCGCGGGTACCCGACGGGTGACCCGCAAAAAAGGTTATTCGCGGGTGGTATTTTTTCAAACACTTTTTTCCAGGTTCGGTTCTGGGTAAAACAAAGATGATGCGGGTCGGGTCGCGGGTGTTGCATCATAAATATATTAAAATAATAATAATTTAGTTTAATGTTTAAATCCTCAGACCTCTCCTCCGCGGGACCGAGCATAATCACAGCCTCTGCAGCGCATCTATCTGCTTCTGAGCGCTGTACATTCTGAATGGCTGAGGTGAAACTCTCCAGCGGAGAATACAGCATTTTCCAACACTTCCTCAAGAGTGAAATCCAACGTCTTGGAGGCTTTTGGTGTCATCCTAGAAGGAGAAAATAACCAACATCCCACGCTTTTTGAGACAAATATGCAACTGCGTGTGTAAATAATTGCACGTTTTCACTGCTCATATATATGCGGGTTTGGGTCGGGTTGCGGAACTAATTGGCAATATGTGCGGTAGCTGGGCGGGTTCGGTATTGCACGTCACGGGTGCGGGGCGGGAGCGGGTCTTGAAAATCAGACCCGTGCAGGACTCAGGGTGGAGGATGTGATGTTTCCCACCCGCACTGCCTGGGGTCTGCCCGTCAGGAAGTTCAGGATCAGACCGGAGTCTGCATGAACTCTCTGGCGTTATCCTTTAAAGACACATTCTTTACGTTAGCTTCACACTGCTGGTGCTGGAGTGCAGCTGAAGAGAGGCGAGGCGCTTCGTAGATAAACTTCACGTCTTTTGGATTTTCTCTGAAAAGCTGTCCTTCACATAGAGAGCAGTCCACTCGCTGATATAGGGAGCTCAG
>NW_011347161.1:0-2569 GCF_000735185.1 Notothenia coriiceps
CTTTGAAAACATTGAACAGTATGTTTTCAACAGTTGATTACCCTGAACTTTAAGTATAATTCAACTGAAAAACTAATAATAAATAAAATAAATAAATAAAATAAATAAAATAAATAAAATACATAAATAAATAAAATAAATAAAATAAATAAAATAAATAAAATAAATAAAATAAAATAAAATACATAAATAAAATAAAATACATAAATAAATAAAATTAAAATAATAATAAATAAAATAAAAATAATCGTTTTATTTCGATTATGTTGTTTTCATAATCGTTGCAAGCCAAAATCGTAATCGCGATTAAAATACGATTAATTGAGCAGCCCTATAATAAGCGGTATTTGATTTAACTGTATTTGTTACTTCCATATAGGTCATGAAGAACCAACCAAAAACGGCCGAATCCCAGAGTGACGGAGAGATGGCGGGCGAGTTCAGTGACCAGCGCAGTGAAGACGAGTATTGCCCATGTGATGAGTGCGTTCGAAAGAAAATGGCCGCCAGACCTCTCAGAGAAAACCCGATTCCATCCACCGAACTTCCGATATCGAGAGAGTTCGACCTCCTCAAGATACTCCAGCTGAAGAAAAGCCCATCGCCCGTTCTCGCGGTTGTTCCAGTTGTGGAAGAAGAGGAGGGGGATAGCGAGGTCGCTGCAGAGGAGGGGAGGAATTTAGAGGTAGTGCAGGAGGAAGAGGAGGAGCAGGACGCTAAAGAGGATATCCAAGCTATGATTGTTTTAGAGGATACGATCCTAGAGGAAGATGAGGAAGAAGGAGAGGAGGCAGGAGAAGTGGAGGAGGTAGGGGAGGAAGAGGACGAAGGATGCCAATGCACCAAAAAAGGAGAGAAAACCAGCGACAACACAGGTGAGGAAGAGGAGAGAGCAGTAGAGGAAGAGGAGGAAGAGGAGACAGGAGGCGACGAGGAAGAGACAGGAAGTGGGAAAGAGGAGGAAGCAGTAAAGGAGGAAGCTACAGGCGAGGAAGGAGAAGCACCTGGGGAAACAAAGGAGGATAACGGTGCAAAAAATGATGAAGATGAAGGGGTTGAAGAGGCCGAGGAGGGAGGAGAGCAAGGAGAGGAGGAGAGAGCCTCATCACAGGTAGGATCAAGAGCAAACGGGATTAATTAATTAGAAAAGTGTTCGTCAAACGGTTTATTTTAAGCGTTGATCACAGTTATATAATTAAATTATGTATATTTATATATAAGTTATATGTGTAATGAATAAAGGGAACAGATATCATGTATTTCATTCTTGTATTACATGTATTTACCTTCTTCACATGTACTTTTAGTCAGGAGGTTTAGTAAGTATGTTCTTCTGCTCTGTTACTGCACGAGACAACCTTTTAGTTATAACACCGCCTGCTCTCAAAGTGCCCGAACATTAAGTGCGCTTTAAAGAGGAATCTGACCTCCTGCTAAGTCTAAGCCTGCGGGAAAAGATAATCTCACTATCCAATTAGACAGACTGAACAAATCTGTTGTGTTTTCAGCAGCAACTCAGCGCTGCCACTGACGCAAGTGTGCTGTTGTTGTCAGCAATAATAATGTACTGTCAGGATTCGGGAAATTGTGGAAAAGGTAGGACCCGAATGCAGACTACAAAAAGGGTAAACGTCTATAAACTAAAGCGAGCTTTATTACAAAAGCCGATGACAAAAAACATGACATGAAACAAAACGAAAGCACAAGGAAAAAAAATTACGGAAAGATTGACCGTGACTGACATGGAGGGAGAAAAAAGACAAGACTAAATACAAAGAAGGGTAATCACAGGACAGACACAGCTGGGCAGGGGAGGCAGAAACACAAGGGCAACAGGTGAACACAATCAGACAATCAGGCACAGGAGGGCAAACACAGGCCGTTTCTCAATCGCGAGGATGCTTGCTTGGTAGCACATGTCTTCCGAGTCACTTCCTTCAGAAGCTAAGCAAGAATCCTTCCTGGCATTCGGAAAACGAAGAGTGGAACAGGCTAGCAAGTGCGCGTCATATGAGAGGCCCCGCCTTACATTTTCCGCCACAGATTTGGGGAAATTGGTCCGTGCGCAAAGCATTGTGGGGATTTGAAGGACGCAAAGTCTACCCATGTGCAACCTCGAAATTACCCCCAAACCAAGGACGCGGCCTCGGTGGAATTCCAAGTATGCTGGAGATTGGAACAGTCCTTCGGCGGCACTCGATGACGTAGCATCCTTGAAATATTGGCTTGGAAGCCAGCATCCTCGCGATTGAGAAACGGCCACAGAGACAGGAATCAGCAGACAAGACAGGGGGCGAACACTTTTCAAAATAAAACAGGAAACCAGAGACAGACAAAACACAACACAGACAGACCGTGACATGTACTTGATGTACTGCAGCCTCTCTGCACTGATTTCAATTCAAATGTATTTATATAGCCCAATATCACAAAATACATTTGTCTCAATGGGCTTCACAAATCAACAAACATATCTGAGATTATACAGTGACAAGATAAATGTGAAAATACCAATGACAGGTACAAAACACAATGACACAAATACAGTTCAAATCAGGTCCATGAGGAT
>NW_011347162.1:0-1174 GCF_000735185.1 Notothenia coriiceps
ATTATCTTTCTACTTGGCTTCTCCATTTCTTCTTATCAAAAATCAAACAAGTGAGTTTCCAGAATCATAACATTAAATTAAAGTGATTTTAAATAAAAGTTAATGAAAAAATTGTCAATGTTGTCTTTGTTTCTTTTTTCACTTTCTTTTCCATTTAACAATTATTATTGTTCTCACATTGTTCAGGTTCATATCCCTTTCATTCACACGAGTTGTTTTTACTTAACTGAGTCTTGTAGTCTTTCTACTGGGCTTATTTCGTTCTTGTTTTTCCTATTTACGTCTCATCTCCTGTATAAACAATACTCATTTAACACTGAATGAATAGAGATGACTCACATGCAGTTTCTGGCAGCGAGGTCTCTGTGCACAAACTTCTTGGAGGCCAGGTACTCCATCCCTCTGGCCACCTGCAGCCCGAAGCCCATCAGGTCCTTCACTGTGGGGTTCTGGGGGGAAACAACCGTCAGGGGGCTTTAAATTACTTTATTTCAACATGTGCTGCGTTAAATAACTTATTCAGGACGTACAGTACATCTCAGTTGCAATTGTGACAGGTTAAAATATGATAAGAGTAATACCCTGTTTACAAAATGCAGGGCATAGTAAACCCTGCTATTAGAATATATGATAAGGTACAAAAGATAATTTATTACATTAAACATACTAGGATGAACTATGTAGGTTTCATGATTGAACATTCTAGGAAAGTAGTTTGTATTGACTTGTTTGTATTAGTATTTAAAACAATGTGAAAGTGTTCTACCAGATAGTCTTAATGTAGCATCCTGAGATCGATTGCTTTTGTCTAACACCACCTTCATTAGTAAGACAATCAGTGTTTTGCACACCGTTTCATAGTCACACAATTACTCCACAGCGTGCATTTCTTTATTTGTTATAGCCACTTTATATATTATATATTAAAAGCTTTTAGCTTGTATCGTCGACATTATACTTATACTGTCTGTTATGTGAGATCACACCATCGGGAATGCTTGTAATTTTGCTATACTCTGTGTAGTGACGATAAAGGGAATCTATCTATCTATCTTAAATATGAATTGCAAGACCCTGCAGAGTGCATGCATGTATCTGTGGTGGTACGCAAGGGTGTAACTTTGGTTTGAGAAGTGGGGGGGGGGACACAAAACAGGGGGTCCTCCGCAATGAA
>NW_011347163.1:0-2090 GCF_000735185.1 Notothenia coriiceps
GCTACCATCCCTGTGCACTCATGGTAAAATGGCATACATACATTTAGGGTTACAAAATTCCGGGAATTTTCAAAGACGGAAACTTTCCATTGGAATAAACGGGAATTTTCAAAGATGGAAACTTTCCATTGGAATAAACAGGAATAAACAGGAATAAACAGGAATAAACAGGAATAAACTGGGAATTTTCTAAATTGAAGTTTGGCTCTTCATAGGGAACTTAAATATAGTTGGGAAAAGTATATTTTAGCATAATCTTGACTAAAACAAACAGATGCCATCCAAGTACACTTGAATATCCATGCCATAGCACACTGATTACTGAATGGCTATTGAGACCACACCCCCTGCCTACAGGCACTGTGCATTCCTCCATCACATGCACAGATGAGTAATTTTTTTTTTTTTTCTTCAATGAAACAAATAATTGTTCAATAAAATAATTCAAACTTGTTCTGTTCTACTTAAAAAAAAATTAAAAAAAATCTGTTGAAATTTCATGTTTTTTGTTTAATTTTGCATCGAATGTGTCCAAAATTCCCCAGCTTAACTTCCCATGGAAACTTTCTGGAAATGTACCGGAAATGTTCCGTCCCTTTGCAACCCTATACATTACAATAAGATATATTATTGTGAGATAAAGCATGTTCCCCGTTTGGCAGCACTACACCACAACACTAACAATATTCAAGGCAATAAACAAGAATACGTAGATTTGATCTTACATTACGATCACTGGAGAAGTTCAACACCCATTTCATTTGGAATATGTTGGCATAAATGTTTACATAAGCCAGACAAGGATATCCACTTTTCATATATTACTACAGTGTACAGTGTACTCTGTCTGTTTAGATACATTTTCTTTGTTCCTTTACCTTACTTGCATAATTATGTCTATTTAAGTCTTTATCTTTCGAGCAAAGTGTATGTTGAGTTTTTAGACTTTCATTGCTAAAACTACCATGCAGCTTTTTGCATTTCACAAATAAAGCCTTTGAGTCTTTGAACATTGTGAAAATATAAATATAATGTGTTAGTAAATCCGAACAGTGTGAGGTTGAACAAGATGTTGAAGAGAGGAAAAATAAGTATTTTAGAGACAGGCAGAAAGAAAGGAACATAATAGAAGTGGAGAAGGGAGAATGTTGTTTAAAGGGAGTAGAGGAAGAGGTGGAGGTGAAGGAGGAAGAGCAGAGTGTGAGGAAAGACGAGAGGAGAAGCAGAGATGAGTTATCTGACTAATGAACCGCTGTTATCTGGAGAGAGACGGAGGAGAAACGGACGGAGGTTTGTCCTCCGGTGAGAAGCTGCTCTGAAGCAGCTGATGAAATAAATGCTAATGAGTCGACGCTCACACTTCTGAGGGACTGAACATCACGGCCGTGCTCTGAGGCGCTGATGAAACTCAAAGCATGTGGAGAACACTGGTTTGTTGATCAGAGGGATACAAACCACAACGGACCTACGAGTCCACATCCACCAAAACATCATGCAGCATCATTCAACATTTGGGAGAATACCTTATGAGAAGTTACACCTTGTGCGTTCTCCTCTAAATATCCAGCGACGTGTGTGAATCATTAGTCTCAAGCACACAGTCATTCAAACCATTTAATATCTGCCACAAGAAACGCAAAGTGATTCGGTGGTCAGGGAAAAAGAAAACTACTTGTAAAAAGATTTGCTTCTTATTTTTTACTTAAGAGTCTAAATCCACCAGAACATTTTGACGTCCAGATTCCTACCAGTAACAGTCCAAATATTCATCACGTCATTATAAAACATTTCAGAAGAAGTATTAGGAAAATGTATTCCATATTTGTGTGTGTGTGTGTGTGTGTGTGTGTGTGTGTGTGTGTGTGTGTGTGTGTGTGTGTGTGTGTGTGTGTGTGTGTGTGTGTGTGTGTGTGTGTGTGTTTGAGTCAGAGGTGAGTGTTTAACATGATCACATGCTTTCTAATGGAGCTAGTAATTACTTCATGGCAGCCTGCCAAAAAACTCACCTGTGTCACACACACAGACACACACACACACACACACACACACACACACACACACACACACACACACACACACACACACACACT
>NW_011347164.1:0-2747 GCF_000735185.1 Notothenia coriiceps
TGGAAGCCGTGGTGCTGTAAAAAGCACGACCAATCATCTGAGCCGGCCCGGCTAAAATAACTGGATGGCCTACCTGCCTGTCAGCCTTCCATCTGTGCACACACTTACCTCATGCCCTCATTGGTCATGTGCGCGTTCGTGTGTGTTGGAGGAGGGGCTCTGTAAGGAAGTCTGAAGGAAGGGGCAGATTTTTTCCGGCTGCGTATTTTCAAATTCTAGCGCACTCGAGCTGGTTTCTCCATTCTTACCTACCCCACCTTTACGCTAAGATATAGCATGTGCATGTGCAATCAGACATTAATATAGAATTGAACTACATGGGCCCCATTGTTACAAAACCCATCGGCCCAAGCTTGGATCCTTTATATATTGTAGCCATCGAATCTCCACTTCTGTTCAAAAATGTTACTGAATGTTCTGAGGTTTGTTTCCAAGATAATGAGCAAACACTTTAACGATGAAATTAGGATTATAGCAGAGATTAAGTGAGCCTTTTAGTTGATTTTCATATTTACCACTACACTACTATCTCGATGATGATTCTGAACATGGTTGTGTTATGAATGTTTTATAACGATGTTTATCTTTTCAGGTGTTCAGATCTTCTTCATCTGGCTGTCCTTCACCCCAGGAAGTGTTCAGTCTACTCTGTTTCAGGTAACACACATGCACAGAAACACTACGCAGTTTGCAGTTTTATGCTTTTTCGGTTTTGTTCTCTGTATTTAGAAACTATTCATTTTTTTCTCACCCGTATATATGTGATTAGGTACTGCAGGGAACGTGGAGCATGGAGACCAGTACCAGCTGAAGATGGTTTATGAACACAATCTAAAGAGAACCGTCTGCAACATGACCTACGGCTCCTTCGGAGGGGTCACAGGTATGGTGTTTTTGGCTGAAACTGAATAACTGACTGATTCTTGCATCTCATGGTAACATCTCTGAGACAGCTCTGGCACAAGGTCATATTCATGCAGATCATATACAACAAAGAACAGTGGAGGGTAGAAGGAACTTAGCTATCTTACCATTTTATAAGATATAAAACTTGACCTGATGACATGACCACCTATTGCCCAGACCTGTAAAATGCTGGTGGAGGCCCCCAGCGGTGCTGAGTTTTGATTTGCTATTTAAGTGTATAAGTGCCTCCCAATGCAAAGTCTGGCAAAATTTGTTACGAGTCTGGCAAAATTAGTTACGAGTATCCAGACGGTGCACGGTCCAAAAGTTGAGTTTGAAACACTGGACACTTCTGACACTCAAGACTGCCATCTTTGCTGCATATAAAAAGTTACGTGACCATCTGAGGTTGCTCCGGTCAACACAGCAGCTTACAAATAAAAGTTATACATGTGGGTTTTATTTTTATTTAATATCTACTATTAGGGCTGTGCGATTATGGCAAAAATCATAATCACGATTATTTGGTTTTCAATGTTTGATATCACGATTATTAAAAAAGATTATCCATTTACTTTGAAAACATCAATTTATTGCAAAAAAACATTTGAACAGTATGTTTTTAACATTTGATTACCCTGAACTTTAATTGTAATTCAACTGAAAAACCAATATAAAAAAAAAAACAATTACATTTTTTTTTTTTTTATAAAAATAATAATTGTTTTATTTCGATTAAAATACGATTAATTGCACAGCCCTATCTACTATACTAGTGTTGAAAAGAAGCGACCGTTTATTTACCCGTGTTAATTGAGCAGTTTGTAATGATTTAGTGCCGCCAAAGATAACGTTGCTAGCTAGCTAACTAAGATGTATCAAAAACATGTAGATGATGTGTTTTGCTCAAAATACAAACATATCATGTATTTTAGAGATCCCTCATGTCCCTCTGTTTCAGCCCTGATAGAGAACTGCCGGTTCGTGGTCCTTAGCTTGAACAAAAAAATAGGAGGGGGAGCTAATGCCTGCTCAGAATTCTACGAGATACTCAGCTAAATGCTGCCGTGATTAAACGCCATCATGTTCAAAACCACATCAAGGATTATTTCTGAAACAGTAGCTCAAATGCTTTTTCTCTTGCCGATTTACCACCAGATAAGTTGCTTTTTTGATTTCCTGCTTTTTTACACACACAGGGTGTTTCTCAATGTCGAGGACACTTCCTTGGTAGGACATGTCTTCCGAGTCACTTGCTTCAGAAGCGAGGCAAGAATCCTTCCTAGCCTCAAAAAACAAAGAATTGTGGAACAGGCTAACAGGTGTGCAGGTGTGCAGGTGTGCGTCATATGCGAGGCCCCGCCTTAAATGGAGCGTGATTTCCGCCAAAGATTTGGAAATTGGTCCGTGCGTAAAGCATTGTGGGGATTTTAAGACCGCGGAGGATACACATGTGCAGCTTCGAAATTTCTCGCTACGAAGTACGCCGGCCTCGGTAGAATTCCAAGACTGCTGGACATTGGAAAAGTCCTTATGCGGGACTGGATGACGTAGCATCCTTGAAATAGTGGCTCTGGAGCATCTTTCCTTGACATTGAGAAACACCCACTCTCTCCAGTACAGGTTAGCTCTGAGTGTTAGCGATGCTTGCTAATGTAAACACCGACCATATTACGTCCAAAACATGTCGCGCATTGCTTCTGATAGTGACGTTTCTGATAGGGCCGTGGGTCCACATTTCCGACATGACGTCATATCGGACGCAAATCTAGATCAGCTCCGTTGTAGAGATTTGGGTATGGAGGAAAAGAGATGGTTTTATTTTCTGACGCTGCGTGAGT
>NW_011347165.1:0-2083 GCF_000735185.1 Notothenia coriiceps
TTTCAAGTTGTCTCGACTTTTGCTTTATTTTGCGGGTTTCGGCATTATGCCATTAAATATTGCACTTTAAATGTTGTATAAAATAAAGTTAATATTACCGACGTTAGATTAACGTCCCTGTAGCTTCTTATTGTCCCTGTAGCTTCTTATTGCACTGTGTATGTATATAAATATATATATATATACATATATATACAGTGCAATAATTATGTCATGCTACATGAAGCTCTGTTAATTGGATATCACTAGATCCTGTTACAGTGTAATATAAGTATATAACGATTGATGTCCACATTAGCATATTTACTAGCTAGCCGCTAGCTGCTAACTGCCGCCTCGTTAATATCAAATCCATCATAATAACAAAACATTACCATGCTGTCATGAACGTGCGGTGCTGTTACGTGTACGCAAATTGACGTGCTTGATGTGAACGAGCATTTTGGTTAAAGTTGCGCATGCACTATGAGCGCACATACGGGTACTTCTCAGGCATGCTGGGTAATCTGTGACGTTTCGCTCTCTCAAAAGTTGGGCCATTTTATCATCATGCGCCAATGAGCAACTCTCATAGGAATGAATGAGGCCCCACCTCCCACGCTGTAGTTCTTATTATACATCCATGGGTGGCAGGAGGTCCCGCCTCGGCTCCGCCTCTTTTCCCTTATTTGGAGCAGGCGGGAGTTAGACTCTGACGTCACTGTCGAGCCGTTAGTGGCCGACACCGCCTATAGGCTTCTCGGCAACTCTGCAGAATCCTATGGGTGACGTCACGGACACTACGTCCATTTATATATACAGTCTATGGTTAATACAGTAGTGCAGACCGCTGTCAAGGACTATAATGACCGTTGCTAAGGAGGATCAAGAAAGGAACACGGTATGGGCTCTGCAGTGTTTAAGGACTTGTTAGTGGATCAGAAAATGTAAACAGACTTGGACATTGCTGCCGTAAAGTTGTTGGTGTCGCAGTTTTAACCATATAACAGAGTTTATTTTTTCTTGGCGGAAGAAATACGATAATCTTTAAGTCAATAAAATAATTTCAATTAATATTGGGAGTGGAGTTGTTAGTTTAGTATCTGGCCGTGTTCATGCTGATCAAGATCCCTGCGCTTCAGCCTGTCAGGTGTTCTTTTCCCCATAATGACCGCCCCGCTGCACATTATCCCTTACATAATAACATTTATTACATATTCACTTTAAGGGGTTTATAGGGAAGTGTTATGATTTATTATGGGATGATAGAGAAACATGGATCGATATTAGTATTTGCAAAAAGGAAAAAAAAACATTTATAAGAAAATGCCTTAATGTCTGGATTTCTGCTGTTACTTCTCACAATCAACCACTCATTATTTTTCCATTAGTCTATCTGATTAATGTATGTTGTCTATACTAATCTCTCTCGTCGTTCATTATCTGCCCACTAGCCGTCACTCCTGAGTTTCCTCCTCACTTACCTGATTCAGTCATGAACCCAAAAAAACTGCTTCTTATCTTGTTTAAGATCAGCTTAAACACATGTTAAACTACTCCCTATCTGCATCCATTTTAACTAACATTATGTCTCCCTATGTGTTTGCCTGATCTGGGTTCTTTGTTGTTGCTCACTGTGGCCTCATATTCAACACTGTTCACACCTGTTCTGCCCCCTGAGTCTCATGGAACCACATCTGTGATCCGGTGTGAACTACTGCAACTGGGGCATGCTAAGGTGTAAAGAAAATATGTTTCTGGAAATATGGCTGAGTGGCTCATGCTTGATCTAATTTCATTCAGTTCGTTTTGTTATATTTTGACCTCACAGAAGAGGAACAGAACAGAGAAAGGCTTTTCCTGGAAAACGGAGAACATATTCAACACCATTGCACATTTCCTCTGCCCCGTTTCTGTCGGCTGATTAATTGTTAAGCAGCTCAGATGAAATGGACTAAGAGATACTTAAAGAGCAACTTCCAGGTTAAAGACACCTGTGAATAAATGTGTAGGAAAATGATGAATACACTCGATTTTTCCCAAAAATATACAGAAATATACACTACAGTGACATCTGGCGTCGTTTTTGTAAGACATTTTCACT
>NW_011347166.1:0-2317 GCF_000735185.1 Notothenia coriiceps
CACACACACACACACACACACACACATACACACTCTCTCACACACGAGTACACACACACACACACACATACACACACACACACACACACACACACACACACACACACACACACACACACACACACACACACACACACACACACACACACACACACACACACACACACACAGGGGAGTTCAACAGTGGCTAGAGGAGGGCAGAATCCAGCAACATTTTCTTATTTATGACCTATAAAATCCCATGTAATTTGGTGGTTAACTTTAATGGGTGATGGGTGAAATCCCTCTTTGTCTTCCTCTTTAATCGTTTCCACATTAAATGGGAATCTGTCAAAATAAGATGATGTCATCATGTTAGGTCACCACAATTTGTGACCGTCCAACACTTGACTTTAAGCAATTTTACAGTGTTTGTTGTTTCTTTTTTTCTTTATTACTAAAGTGAGATTAAGTTGTTTCTCGAGGGATTTTTGTACAGTTTACATATCTTTCCACGTACAAGCTGTGGCTTAAAAGATCATGGCCAGACCGAATGCTAGAAAGTGCTCTAGTTGTGCGCCTGCTTTGGCGTTGTGGCTAACGGTCATGTTATTTTTCTCCATCAAACGAGGATGAGAGAGATCTCCAGCTCTATAATGGTAACTTTATGTGGCCAGAATTCCACAACTTCAATGGCAATGGTAATGTGGTGGGCGATTTTGATCATAGAGACATTCAGGAAATACTTGTGCACATCTGAATTTAGTTGTTCCATCTGCAAATAGGATTTAGTATGCTAATGCTGCAAGTCTCATAAAACATCTGAGTGCTCTCCAGTCACCGTCATTCCATAATGGTGATCAAATGGCTCACCCCAGCACGCCTGATGCTTGTGGGGACTGAGCTTTTGTATATTGTGAGTTTCTGCACTGCTTAAGTGTTCATGATTTCTGGTGTCTTCACCTTTGTCTCTACTTTCAGTCTGGATTTCTGGTTAATTTGGTTATGCAGAACTTGGTAAAACTTCCCTGAATGTCCTACTCCTATGTGAAATCTTACTCAACGGTTTTCTTTTCGGTCTTATCACCGCTAACAGTAATGATGGCTTCAGCTCCCGCAGTAAAAGTGGTGTAAATCAATAGCCCAGCCTTTTTTCACACAATAAATACTGCTTAAATGTTATGGCCTTCTGCTCCGACTTAAAGTGGACCTATCATGCTATATTTGAAAAATATATTGTTGGGCCATACCTATATAAAACATTAAAAATACCAAACAGATCATGCATTTTAGCCATGCCTAATTTCGCTCTATTTGCTCTTTTCCAGCCCTTTTTTTGCATGGGCTGAATCTGTGAGAAGTCTTCTTCGCTGTTTTTGTGGCAGACTACAGCGCCAACTACAGGCCTGGCATATGTACTACAGCGTCTCCAGCGCTTTCGAGCAGCAGCAGTGGCCATGGCTGTCTCCTCCTGATAGGTGGAGAGTTGCCCATATAGGCGGAGCTTCTCGTTTCTGACGTCAGAGATATCTCAAATCTGGATCAGTCTGTATCAGATCCGTTGCAGCCCCGTTTTTAGAGATTTGGGTATGGAGGAAAAGAGAGAGGGTTGTGTTTTCTGACACTTGGTGAGTTCCCTGACACACCGGGGACACATATTCATGTATAAAAGACTTACAAAAGTGCATTTTGCATGATAGGTCACTTACATATAAGGGACGGTTAACTGTGGAAACATTATCATTGAGGTCAGCTCCACATAACCAGTGGCGGAGCCAGGATATTTTCAGTGGGGTGGCCAGGATGGAACCAGTGATCATTTTGGGGTGGCATTGAAATCACTATTATATGAACATAAAAAGACATCTCACTATAAAATAAGGGATTATTTAAGGCACCTACAACACACCTCTACATTATTTGGGATTAAGCTAGTGGTGGAATAGATCAAGTCATATTCAGTATATCTAACAATTTTTTTCGTATTCCCGCAGGCAAAGTATCAACGAAGTTTACATTATACAAATGTAGTGCAATATACAGACTGTTTAGCTTATGGTGATCAGCAGCCCTACAGAGACACACACACATCATTTAAATAAGAGTTTCAATTTCAATAAATTCAATTATTGGTTAAGAATAAACATCTTAAAGTAAATAACAATAAACTATAGCGCTTAACCCTGAAGGCCCCCAGTTGTAATCTTACAACATTACTTTAAGCTATCCAAAAAAGTCAGTAAATGTTTTTGTTTTTTTAAAAGACTACATTTACGTAGTCAAAAGGTCCTTTTGTTCAGCCTCACAATGCTATTGGGTAGTAAATGTGTGTGGGGGG
>NW_011347167.1:0-2057 GCF_000735185.1 Notothenia coriiceps
ACACACATGCGCACACACACACACACACACACACACACACACACACACACACACACACACACACACACACACACACACACACACACACACACACACACACAGGGAAGCTCTCTACACAGCAGTGCTGACAAAGAGACGAGGCTTACACGGCTAAGATGGAGCTGAACACTGAAGTCTTTCACTGAGGAGACTCGATAAAGCTGACGGAGGAGAGAGAGTCTCCCCCTCCTCTCCCCCCTCCTCCCCCCAAATATAAGCAACATGAGCGTTTTTTTGCTAGAGGAATAATGCGTAAACACAGACTTAACGTGTGTGTTTTAATTTGCATTTTCCAATTAGAGGCTTAGAGGGAACACCGGGGGCAAGGAGCCGTGAAGATAGGTTTCTCACTCTGAGGAAAAGCTCATATTTGATGTAGATAGAGGGGAGGTGGATCGTTAACATGTCAGCGTGTCATTGGACGTGTTGACTGACAGACTTTTAGAAACACTCTTTCATTGAGTGACAATGTTATATTTCATTTAGCCGGAGCTTTCATCCAAAGCATCTTCGAAAAAGACTGCAGGTACATCAGCTTTCAATAAGCCACACCATTGTAAGTGCATTGGCTTCAAGTAAGCTTTCTGAGTGCTACACGGAGAAGAGAGACTTCTTTGAGCGTATTATCATTGGCCGATGTGCAGTTTAAATACTGTGGCTGCTGTTATCAACGTGGAGCGCGCACCATTTTGGAGCCAGGGTAGAAAAACAGGCGGTTTTATTTGTAGTTAATTTTAATTCAATGTTTAATTCCTATCTACATTATTAATATCAATCCCCCTGGAAGAGTGCAGGCACATTTCCGTAGCGGACGAATGGTTTTACTTCACTTTGGTTTTATTCAAAACATTAGACTAAGCATGGTTGATATTTGTATTTCATTTCGGTCGGTATTTGGTCACAACAGGCAGAGAAAGCTGTCTTGACATTTAGTTTGTATTCTTTATTGTTTGAGTGCAGATGTGTTTGACTATGGGTACGGATATATCTTTTTTTACATTACATACTCAACACTGTGGACAATCCCCACAGGAGCAATTTGGGGTGAAGTGTCTCAGGGACACAACGACATGCTGACTGCAGTGGGGTTTGAACCTGTGGCCCCCTGATCCCAACACCAACCGAATTGTTGACATATACTGTATGTCTAAGAGCGTGCAGACGGTCAAACTGGACCCACTTCTAAATGTGATTATGTCAGAAGGAGGGGGTGATGTCTGCTAGTTGCCAGAAAAATAACATAATTAGGACTACTTTCATTGAATTAAGCGTTTATTGCTTAAATTAAAAGCATCTGCCGTCATTATGTGCTGGCATTAAAGTGTCCATCGAGACATGTTCCTCAAATCCAGGCAAATAACGCACATTTTAACACCTTTTATAACTCAAAATGTTGGTTTAATTTTGCGTAAATTACGTCTATTGAGCATATATTTGACATATTTGATAACAGATGACTCAAACTTGGTGGTAATGAGTTGGAATAAAGTTGGCTTCAAAGGTGTAACCAATATTTGGGTTATTATTTATACTATTAGTCAAACAAGGCTGACAACATGAAGGTTAATTAAGCCTCCTTGTTGTCAGTTTTTGTTTCCAATCAATGCTCCGAAACGTCTAGAAAGTGAGTTATTTCTCATCGTTTCTAATCAATGTTCATCCCAATTAGCCAGAAGTACACTCTGAAAAAGAGGATGATTCTGAATTATAAGTGTCTGGTGTCGAGGTAAACCTCTGACGCAGCAGCAGCAGCTCAGTCTATTGCAGGAGTTTGAAAATCCCCAGAGAAGGGGGAGGGCATGAAATGTAAGCACTTAGGGGAAGGGGCCGGGCTCATTATAAAATCGATGCCCACAGGACCACTCTCATTTAAAAACATGCTGGGAGAGAAGGTCAGAAGGAGAGAGACGGAGAAATCTCAATTTAATTCTTTGCTCAAAAAGCCACTTAATATTGGATTGTGTAAATTAAATTTCACACCCCGCTATTCTGGCCAAAGGATAATTACAGCAAGCAGA
>NW_011347168.1:0-12726 GCF_000735185.1 Notothenia coriiceps
GTTACGTTAACAGACCTTCCCACTTTGGGATGCGTTATCGTTTGATGGCTCCGTTTCCGCGGTTCCGTTACGGCCTCGTGTGGACGAACCATCCATACGATAAAGAACTATAGCGGATAACACCCGTTTCGTCTCCGTGTGGACGGGGCCTAAGTAGATATATTAATGCATGTTTGACAAATATTCACTTACAAGGAGTGTGCCTTGGTGTTTGATGCATACAATAGGCAATACACATATTAAGAGGATATACTATTACAGGCAAAGTACAGCACAAAACAAACCCAGCAAAAGTGTAAAGAGATCTTTCTTGGTGACATAATAACTGCTGTAGTGATGTGGATCTGTATTTTCTCTCGTTTCCCAGTTTATGCAGATGGCAGTATATGTTTAGACATCCTACAGAACCGCTGGAGCCCCACATACGATGTGTCGTCCATACTCACCTCCATCCAGGTTGGTTCTTTGGCTGCCAGTTTTTGTCTTTGCACTGAAATTGCTTCAGTATGCCGTCTATGAATGCATTGGTATACGACATATTGACTTAAAGTTACTTTAAAAATAGACGTTATCAGATTACTGTTACATTTCCAAAAACATTGTGGATTACTAGCAGTATTACAATAAAAAAGAGGTTATTCTGTTTCATCAGATTTATTTCTGCTTATTTTAAACTGTAGGATGTGCTCGTGTTTCATTGTTGGTGTATAGGCTACTGCTTAAATATGCTTAATGAAAGGCAGGTTTTCCTATAAATAAATGTATTCTGATCCTAAATATCATGGTTTCTTCTTTTCTAAGGTCAGATTGCTCTGTTGTCTTGCATAATACACGTTAAGTAGAAAACATCCTATTGATATATCTTCTCTTTTATATATTAGCATGGCATTATATATTGATCAGGTTACATTACTTTATATTTTGATACTCTGATTAGGTTACTGATTACATTTATTTACAGGTAACTAGTCATTTTAATGGAATACATTTTCCAAGAGACCCTCCCAACCCTACAAAGGCTATGTGGATATTTCCCTAACTATCACTCTCTTTCTGCAGTCGTTGCTGGACGAGCCAAACCCCAACAGCCCGGCCAACAGTCAGGCCGCACAGCTCTATCAGGAAAACAAGAGGGAGTACGAGAAGAGGGTGACGGCCATCGTAGAGCAGAGCTGGGTGGACGTCTGAGCTGCTCTCGCTCTCCTCTCCCTCCCCCCCACTACCATCTCTTCATCACCTCCTTCATTTTTGCTTCATCAAGAGAAAAAACCGCAACTATATCAGAAGAACTCAAGTGCCACCCTTAAAGAAATAATAGGAAAACAACATCCAGAGAACAACCAAACCAGAATGGACATACACTTGCTTGCCAATACATTTTAGGAAAAACAAGGGCGGGGAAATCAATCTTATATTTGTCTTTTCTTGTCCTTAATTTTACTTTTTTTTATTGCATGATGTGAATTAAGTTATTGCTAACAGAATTTGTAATATATCTTTGTTTGGTTGGATTGATGCTGTTTGAGTTTTACAGATTGTTTTTCCCCCTTATTTTTGATTTCCCTTTTTTGTGATGTTTGCTGGTGTGCACACAATTTGGCTTGGGCATGTTGATGAACAAATCTGCATCATTTGGAAAAAGAACAACCCCACAAATGGCCTTCAGAGTGGGTATCATTGTTATTCTCTAAGTCAGCCTCAGTTGCAGCTTTAAAGAGATCTATCCGCAGCATATCTCTGTTATTTTAAGAGACACCAAAGGTCTGGGCTTTCAGACGTCACAGGCTGCAGCAGCGCCAACTCTCCCTGGCACCGATGAATCATCACTCCCTGGATAGCTGAGCTTTTATTCCAATCATTTCTGCTCTGGGGTAGAAGAGTGTTAGAGAAGGAGAACGTTAATATTAACACAAAGATGGCACAGAGTTGAACTAGGGCTGTGGAGAACAGTCAGTTTAAAGGAAATAATGGATGTGTTGTAATCAACACTGCATTTACTACAAGTGTCTTTCATTGTGAAATGTTATCAAAGTATTTGGGCAGAGGGGCCTTTGAGCTCAGAAGTGCTTGTACCTAAGGATTGACTTGAATGGTGGTGCTTTATCCTTTGTATTATGGTGCATCGAGGCCTAATGGGGCTTGAGCGACATTAGTAGCAAGCTGTGATTACAGGCAAGTAGAATCAGCATGAAGTTGGTAAAAGGAATATCATTTATCTCTACAATATCTGTTTTACTGTGCTCATCTTTTCTAGTACACCTCTATCACTGGGGGTTCATCTGCCGAAATGTCTTTGAAATGCTTTGTTGCCTGCGACGTGTCAGTCATCCTTTTCTCAAAAATGACAGCTGACAAATTAACAAGTGAGCTAGATCAAAAAAGACACTTGTGTATATCCCGGTTTAACAGTGTGATATCAACTGTTCCCCCAACGGCTCATTGTTTTCATGCCTGCATTTGTCTCCTATTTTTTTATTTGTATGCGATACCCAATAAAGAGACAGCTTTAGTATAAAGTCATGACTTAACCCCGCCCAGCTAAAACACCCACAGAAGACAGCTAACAAACCATTTTCTCTTTTCTGACAGTATAAAGTCATATTGTGGCTAGAAAAATGATTTCACTTAAAATGAGAAGGGATATGTTATAAAGATTGTGTGAATTAATCAAATGTATAGTTGACAATATGCTGTATAAACATAAAACACATTTTTCAGAGTTTGAGACGTGTTCTTGCCTCATTTAACGTTGTCTTAGCAGTAAGACCTTATTTTAAGCAACATTAACTATATGCTATGATCGGTGAAGCTATAAGATTAATTAATTTGAGATTAGTGCAATACAATTTTCTCTAGTCATGACTGGGCCTGTTCTCCGGAATGGTTAAAGGAATTCAACCAAATTGAAGATAAAGCATTAAGATGTTAAAACAACCCTACACTGACAATAATGTGCTGCTATCTTTTTGCCCCAATTACGACAAGAATGTTACAGAGCAAAAGACAGCTGAGCATTGTGTTAAGGAAAGTGAAATAAATGTTACCTCGAGCATAGTTTGTTCACATACAAAGACCCAACAGAACAGAATAACTATAATGTGTATTTTTAAGAAAGAAAATACAATCCCATGAGTCAAAAAAACACATTTATTGTATTTAAGACAGGGACATTAGGACAAGATTCATCTTTCATATCTGTGTATAAAAAATAGTGAAAACAAGTTCGCTACAAAACAATGTTGAGTTGAAATGGATGAGCAGTGAAGCTCCCATACTGCACAAAAAAACTTAAATGACTCAACAATGGATGCTGAGGAAGACAGAAGTCCTGCTTTTGATTTAAAAAAAATTCTAAATGCTTACACTAGTCACATCAGTAATAAATAGTGTAGGCTTGTTAAAACACATTGTTAAAGGTTCAGGCGGTTTCAAACAACATCCGAGATCCGTCAGTCTTCAGGTTTGTTCCCATGCGACCAGGAAAGATCAGGTAAACCGGTCATCGACCCTGTTATGGCAAAGAGGAATAAATAAAATAATGTATTTGGTGACGTGTGCGTCTGTCTGCTTGTCCAAAGGTTTACCTCTTTCTTCATAATCTCATCTCTTGTCTTGAAGACCGGTGCGTCCTCTACCTCGATGCCTTCAGCCATTTCCTTTACTTTCTCCAAGAGCTCCGTGCTATACCTGTCATTATGGGGGGGGGAAAATGGTATGTTAATTAATATAACAGTATTGTTAAACATTCATTGCATCAGTCTGGCTATAACCAACCAGTTGTGAAAATGATTGCAGGCATAAGAAGTCCTAAATAAAACTGCATTATTCATTAGATCTGATTTATAAACTCTTGAAGATCCATAGTGGCATCACAAATGCCACTATGGGCGACTGTGGCTGTGAGGGAGTGCGGTCGTCTTTCAACCAGAAGGTTGTGGGTTCGATCCCAGCCCATGCAGTCAACATGTCGATGTATCCTTGGGCAAGATACTTAACCCTGAGTTGCTCCCGATGGCATGGCCAACGGTGTGTGAATGTGTGTGAATGTTAGGTCCTAGAGTAAGGTACACTGCTCTGTATGAATGGGTGTGAATGGGTGAATGACATAGTAGTAGTAGTAGTATGTAAAGCGCTTTGAGGGGTCTTAAAGACTGGATAAAGCGCTATATAAGTACAGTCCATTTACAGTCCATTTACAAATCCAAACGGCAACCGGTGTACTACCAATAGCATATACTACAAACTTGTGTACTACCATGCTGTTTTTGATATAAAAAGATATGGGAGTTTTGACGAAGAGCCCATGTTTTGTCCTCCTCCGGACACAGGGGGCAGCAGTGAGCCAATTGTCAGATCAGACGAAGAACAATATTTTGAATCCAAAAACACTCATCCACATAACAGATGCTCCTTTTATTTGAGTAACCATTTGATTGCAGGACTTTAAGTTTTAACATGGTATCCCTTCACACTGGTACTTCGACTTTTAATTGAGTACAAGATATATGAGTACTTATTCCCCCTCTGCTGCCATGTATGTAACGTTGCATCCTCAATATAATGGTTATTAAACTAAAATTGCAAGTGGACTCCTTACTTGTGAACAGATTAAATTAGAGGTTATTTTTAAAGTGCCATTCACAAAAACAAATGCATCAGTGGAGCACGTTGTGTTTACGCACCGACAGCCCATGAAGACGTTGTTGGCCCACACCATGGAGAGCGCGAGCAGCTGGTCAATGTGCGGCTCCTCGAAGTCGTTGATGTTCCGCAGGATGAACTCCCTCCTCGGCTGCCAATGTTTTTCGCTCTCCCAGTAACCCCGGTACGTTTCCACCTCATCTGCCACAGCTCTGTTCTGCTGAATAAACTCTTCTACGTCCAGGTTAGCCATCTTGCTTCTTCTCAGGAAGCTCAACAAATGCAGCTTCCGGTTTGGGAAGCGGGTATCGGAAGGTGTTGTTAAAGGTATCGTGTTGAGAAACAGCGACACGCAGCGGGGGATCCGATAACTACACTTTACCTGGCTGAAACCGGGTTCTCTCTTTATTTAATTCTTTATTTTATTTTAAACTCTTTATATATACACAGTCTATGGCTGAAATCCTATAATGCTCAGGGATTAAATTACATATGCAAAGGTTTTATTGTGATAGTAGCTACAGTGTATTTATGTCAATATAAATATTTAAAGCTCCGTCAACAATTCCCCATAAATGTATTGAAGACATAAACAATAAAACTATGAAAATAGTGAGAATATTGCAAGTGACCAATGTGCAAGTAATGAAGTAGTGTATGAAACGTTTCAGTATTCATAATAAATACATATTAACATATTAGTATAGAACAATGACTATATACATAAAATGCTTGTAAAATCTATAAATAAAGAAAGGACATTGACAGGTACTTTACTGTTGGCATTCTGTGTATCTATTTGAATGACTCTCGACCACACATTTGTATCAATATATATTTTTCCTTCTAGTTAAAACCATATACAGTCTATGGTTTAAACAGAAGGAGTAAAAAAAGATTTTGATTTAAAAAAAAAAAAAGCACATTATTATGAGGCACTCAAACTCCAATCACTGGATGTTTCTGTGGCTATATCTTAACAATTACCTTGTTAAATAATGGTGATTTTTTTGTTGTTGCTTATTTCACTTAACCTACATGCTTGAGCTATATCCTTTTTCCAATGGAGCTCTGAACATTGTAATTATACTTTCATGCACTGCAAGTGGCTAAAAAAACACTGCTCCGACAGGTTAAACTCTCCTGATGCTCTGAATCGAGTCTTTTACTAATACACCACAGGGAAAAGAGTAAAGAACAAACTTGGTTAACACTGAAATATAATGCTGTGTGAGTCTTCCCTCTGCATACTGGACCTGTGTTCGAGAAAAACTAAATGTCCCACATAATTGCATACATGTACACAAATGAACCAACTTTTAACATGTTACCCTTAACTTTGACAGCTCTAAACCAGGTTCTGTAAGAAATGGCCCCTATAATATTATATTGTCAGACATTCTGAGTCCTAGAAACACAAGGAGACACCAAAGCACACATAAAACACACACTTTCACCTCCTCTTAAATTCCCCCAGAAAACCCCCCGGTGGCACTCCTGTGTATGTCCTATATTGGGCCGCTTCCAAGTCATACAAGTTGCCGCTTTATTGAGTCAACCTACCCATTAAGTTTATGGGCTCGCTCTCCCCCTCTCACTCTGCCTGAAATTTACACTGATGCTGAAATAATACACTGCGCTCGAGGCAGCTCTGGCAGACAGCCGTTCTTGCTGAGTCACCTAATGCATGCTTACTCAGGAGAAAACTATAATTGGGAAAACACACAGACAACAGGTAGTCCTTTCAGCCACAGTCCTAGGGGAGGGCCAACAAGAAAAGATTAACAACTCTGAAAAAGTTTCTGTGGATATCAAGGTTAATGTGAGGAGAATGGGACAGGCAGCTGAGAAAGTTATTATATATATAACAAATACCATTTATAGTACATACTTTTATAGAAGATACTGAGATGTGTATAAGGATATACACTACAGTTATTCACTAAGTAAAGTCTTTTAAACCTGACTCTAATGAACATTCAACTATGCAGAACAAATCACAAGGCTATGGCCTTAAAACAGGAAGAGTTAAATTGCTTTATAGTAATTCTACCATTTATTTTCTCTTTAATTTGAATTTGTGTTGAATATTATTGTGCTAAGTTTTGCACTTCTTCTTGTCATTTTTCACAGTCCCAAGAAAAACAAGAGTCTCATCTAATGCCACAAAATGATGCATTTGCACGTTCAAGTTACTTTTTTTCTGTGGAGAGCAAAGAAAGAAAATGTGCCACAATTGTTTCTTAACCTTTTTATAACCCAAGCTATAATCTTTCCATAACCCTTATCAAGTAATCTTTGTGACTAAATATTACGTTAAGCTGGATTGACATTCCAGCTAAGACTATGATGTTCTTATTACTGTAAAGTCACTATAAAAAAATAAAGCGGTTACATCAGACTTCCGTCTCAGTGCTATCTATTCTTATTTGTTATTTCCTGTTTGCACCAGACGATCATTTTTTAAATGAGTTACTTTTTATCTCATGAGTTTATACATAATAAGCCAAACTAGACTTCAACTTTAACTGTAAACATAAAAAGATACTTAAAGTGTTCAATGTGGAAGACATCTATAAATAACATCACATTGTTTTGAATGTGTTTTATCTTGTATTTTACTATTTTTATTATTATTCTTTACAATGTGAATGTTGACCAGTCTAGAATTTCAATGTCTAGAAACTTCTTGATGAATAAAGGTAAAAAAACAAACAACTAACACAATCAAATCTTTGTAGCTTTATTTTGCTCCAGATGTACCAATTAGCCAGTTTTAAAAGGCTAGCCATTGCAAAAATTCTCAGCAGTAAATGCACCTATAGGCACAGCTTGCCAGATCAATAACACCCAAATATCCCTTTATTTACCTGAAATGTAAGTTGAGACCATTAGTCTTTGGGGGTAAAACTTGGCAGTAAAACTAGCTCATCAGCCACCTAGGGGCTACTAGGGAGAACAACAGAACAGTTTCAACAAACAACAAAACAAAGCAGAATCTCTAAAACTCCAGTCTATCAAAATAAGGTCACGCTTGACATTGCATTGACTTTAGCTTTCTGTAGAGGAGGAGTGCTTAAAATCTTAAATCTTGGGACCCAAAGAGATAAATGTGGCCTTGCACCCTGGGACCCAGTCTAATTAAATGTAGTGCACTTGACACGTAAAGATGCTGGAGCAGTAGGGCCTGACAGCTATTACAGGTCCTGGGTCCTGACGCATTGTTTTACATTTTTTTATATATACCCATCTATAGGCCTAACTGAAGATGACATATTAGGGCCATGATGCAAAGCATGCATCTCCTCAGTGCACACATTTCATTATAACACCTCCACGCATAAACATTAATTTGGTCATCTCTGTACACATACTGATCTTGTTAACTGTGGTTATGAAAATCAAGTGAAACCTATGTCATGGAAAAACTGTGTAATGTTGGTGAATGGTGTGTTTGCGTCCTGTTGCAGTTATGGTGGGTGGGGTGGTGGGAGAGTGATCTCGATAATATCAACAGGAACTCACGCTGACTGAGTTTATGTGCCTTGAATACAAAAACTAAACTAAAAAAACATGTTGGAACAAATTAACTTGACTGGAGTACTAAAAAAAAAAAAAAGTACACACCTCTGAAGATAGTGGATGTATTTAAACACAAAGGGAAAAGTAAATGATGTTTGTCTTTTTGACACATGTCTGCTAATGCCACTGTCTGTCTTTAATGGAGGAGACAAAACAGCATTTAAATTCAGCATTTCACAGAAAATATGACATTCACCAACTTGATGTTGTATTTGTCATTGTATTTGCCTCTCAGTAAATGGCATTTGTTGGATATGGGGGAATAGTACCACAACAACACTAGGCTATTTGACCCAGATATGAGGGGATCTGCTTCCAATGTGTGCATCTCATTAGAGAGTAAACTGCATTACCTCACATTAGAAAGGACCATGGGGAGGGTCACAGGCTGTTTCCTCAGGGGATGCATGCCTACCTGCGTTGTGTGGAAGAGGAGGAGGGGAGGGCAAACTGTGGGATGCTGCTGTTGCATTTGAATGTGTGCCATGAAATCCCTCCTTCGTGTTCTTCACTGCCTCATTTCACTTTGTGCAAAACAGCATCACACCCTCTTTGCCTCTCCCTCTCTCCACTATCGGATAGACACCTGATACGATCTGATATGAGTATTAGTGCAACTGACATCCTTGGCTGTGTGCAAATTGTGAAGTGTGTGCATGTGTGTGTGTGTATGTGTGTTTGATACAAGGAGAATTATCCCATTTGTTCTCCTGAATGACCTTAATTGAAGTCTACCTCCTGGCTCTGCATCAATGTGTATTTGCAAGACATTTACAAAAAAAGCTGAGTGGAGATAATTAGCAGTTGATCCGCTATCTATCACGTAAGAGATGCACAACTAAAAGCTGCACATACTTTATATCTAGAAGCGGGGGGTTTGTGTGAAAATTGCACTCCTTAAACGTCAGATTGTAGAGACATTATAAGTGAATGCACTTCTGCTTGGCAGAGGGCAGTGATTTAGAGACAGTGGATGGTATATTACACATTGATAAAACACCATCCACCCGTTTTAAATATGGATTTTACAGAAAATGTGAAGGAAGGTAATTTACTTGCCAATCTGAGTCATTCCCTTTGGATCACTGAGAGCAAATCAATCACCTCCGGAGAGATATGATCACTTACAGTAAAGATCAACTACAGGCCTTTGAACCGAAGCTCAAGCTGCTAATTAATTTTGATGTGAAGTTATTGGACAAAGTAAGAATGAAAAAATAGTCAAGTTGTGGATGAGTTTTAATTCTAACATAATTCTTCCTAAAGTCCAGTCAGTCAGCTATAGAAAACAGATTGTGTTTAAGTTATTTGTGATTTTAAAGTGATCGTATATTTAAGAAACCTGAAGAAACTTTGTACAATTTTAATTTAAAACATTATACATGTGTCAAAGCTGTCACACTACACATTGGATGAGTGAGCCATCCATGACAAAATAAACCAAATATTTTTAGGAACTATAGTTTTCTTTTAAGCTTGCCACATGATAATCAGCTTCACCAGAATTACCTTTTTTCATATGTCATTTCAATACTTTCCACCCCCAAAAAAGCCTATATTACTGGCAGTAAAATTGGCAGGTGAAGTTTCAATGCCCATCTTTTCCTCTTCGAGGCGCAGTCATCTTGCATTTCTCAGAGTAGGAAGTGCAGCTTGCGGTAACAGTGAATTGAAAGTACGCCATAAATATGGCGCCAAAAGAGTTTTCAAGCTGATGATAAGAGCTGATTTTTCTCTGTGTTGTGTTTTTTCTTCTTCTCTGGAGGTGGGAGGGAGAGATTGAACCCAAAGACCTGCCAGTGAATTTGTGCAGAGCGGTGTGTGCACGTCAGTACACCGGGCAGAGGAACAGAGGAGGCAAGGCAGCAAGTGAAGACGAGGAGAACTCAATGTTTTATTTTTGAAGGAGGGACGTTGCGAAACTGGCTTGCAATCTTTTCTGAGTCATCGTTTGGAAATAAAGCATCCTTTTTTTTTTTTCACGCCACCTTCTCTTGCTCCCCCGTCACCTCCTTCCTTTACCGCTTGGCACCGGAGAGGAAAACACCGTCGGATTTTGACACCACGTTTGGGCAGCTTTTTTGCAAAATGCGACATGCTTTCCTGTGAGAGGTATGTTGTGCGCACCTCGCAGCCTGCTAACCCGTGAGCAGCAGCAGCAGCAGGACCACCACTGTGTTTGTTGTTGTTGACTTGCAACTCAGTCTGGCTGCCACTTTGGGATTTTATTTCGGATTTTTGCACTCGGTGGCTGGTCTTTGCAGGGCTGACGCGCTGTCAACACGCACCGTGAGGGGGAGGGAAGGGAGGGGAAGGGACAGTCCTGTCACCCAACGTGGATCCAGAGTCGGGGCTGTTTAGCAGCACTGCTAGCAGCCTGCCAGGGCACCGGGTGGGCAAAACTGAACTCCTGCTAAACCCCTCCACTGTAAAACTACATGTGCCTGGCTCCCAATGATCTCCTAATCACTGGGAGTGTGGACTTCTCTGCATCCGAAGCTGACTGCTATCAAGGTAAATACATTAGCACTATTATGCAAAGATTATAATGTGTAAAAGTGGGAGGGTTGCAGGACCGCTGAAGTCCACTTTGCTGCTGCTGCAAGTGCTATACCAGTGCTAGGCTAGCGGCAGGGCAGCGGCTCTGTCTGCACTTTTACAGCGGGCTTGTCAGTCTCATTCAGCGGCTGCTGTGTTGTTAGTCTGAGCGGTGCATGTGGGTCAAGCAGGGGGTATGTGTTGTAGGTTGCAGTGAAGAAGACATGGACATAACGTTAACCCAATCTGAAGCCAGAGCCCAGTGCATGCTGCAGAAAGATGAAATAAACCCGGTAAACTTGTCATGTTGTAGCTCTGCGAACGTAACGTGAACGCGCCCCGGTGGGAATCAAGTGTGCAAGCGGGTAGTTGGAGAGTGTCCAAGTGTGGTTATTTTTGCGCGTAATTGCGACAAATAGGGCCATTTGCAGCAGGAATGCGAGCTGTAACTTGCAGGCGAATGTTAAAGCAGGAACACAGACATTTTTGACACATTTATAGGAGGATATGAGATGAAGTTGTGTGACGGTTAGGACTGGGTGCAGGGTGGAGGAGGCACCAAACGTTTACAGTCCCTGGAGGATTGGCAGGTTCCTGCACAGTAGAAGGGACGGGAGGAGAGGAAACCAGGGGGAGCAGCTCTCCTTTTAGGAAGGCTGAGCACGCAACCACACATATACACACATCAAGGAATTAGAGCAACTCCTCTCTGCCTCCTTCACCCTCTCTTCCTCCTCCTCCTCCTGCTTCGTGCTGTGCAGATCTAGCTGGCTTTAGTAGAGGGGGGAGTGGCTGTTGTTTACCTCCTCAAAGTCAGAGCTCTGTCTGTGTGCCTGGGTTAACTGAGTGTTGCATCCTTATCTTAGATCAGAATACCTTTAATCGTCCCACAGAGGGGAAATATACATTGTCAAAGCAAAAGTAAAGAGCCACGAATAGCAATAATAAAACTACAAATTAAGAGGCATAGTAAAGATATACAAATAAATTACACAAATTCCCATTTACAAAATTACACATTCAGATGGACCACAAAAAAAACCAGTATTTAAATTAAAAAGAAATAAGTGTAGCATGTATCAAGTAGTTTCATAGCAGCCAGGTAACAGTATTAAAAGTGGAAGTATATATTGCACATTTGTTTACAGATTTATTACAGTAGTTGAATTATCTAACTAAGAGGCTGTGGCACACTGGGGTAGTGCGTTGGTGTTCGGATCAGGGGGTCACAGGTTCAAACCACACTGCAGTCAGCATGTCGTTGTGTCCCTGGGCAAGACACTTCACCCCAAATTGCTCCTGTGGGGATTTTCTACAGTATTGAGTATGTCAGTCACTTTGGATAAAAGCATCTAACAAGTAGTAACATGTAATGTAATATCAGCCAGTCATAATAATAATCATAATAATAATAATAATTATAAAGTGGTTTATATTTATTGCACATAAGTCATATTCAACAAAGTCAGTATTAATGGGTTTAAGTGGGGAATTTGCTTCTAGTTGGATTTTCTGAAGCTAGTTGTGGCCATTTATTCATAATTCCCTGGAGAACCTCTAAAGAATAGTGTTTGTCTTTTAGTGTTGATCATTAACGGATATGATCGATTTGTCCAGATTTAAAAAAACAAGATTTTTATTTTAAAGGATCACACAAGTGAAGCTGAACTGGCTGTAGCCTTGAATCAATTACGGTGAAATTGTCTGGGGACTTGTTAAATGTTCCCAGTTGTGACAGCTCACCCCCACCCTTCTCTTCCCACCATCCCTCACACACACACACACACACACACACACACACACACACACACACACACACACACACACACACACACACACACACACACACACACACACACACACACACGCACACACACAAAAATGCAGAGACACCTCACCATGACCAGTACACACAAGCTTGAATTTTGAGCACACAGACCAGTAGCTCTGTGTGCCTCTCGCTCA
>NW_011347168.1:13287-51162 GCF_000735185.1 Notothenia coriiceps
ACACACACTCTCTCTCTCTCAAACACAGACACACACACACACACACACACACACACACACACACACACACACACACATACACACACACACACACACACACACACACAAAAATGCAGAGACACCTCACCATGACCAGTACACACAAGCTTGAATTTTGAGCACACAGACCAGTAGCTCTGTGTGCCTCTCGCTCACTCTAAACATATATTTAAGTACAGATGCACGTACCATGCTCTCCAAACACTCTCATCACACTCACACACACATACACACACGTACACAAACACACAACCCTTCTCCTGCTGGGTATGAAACCGGAGATGAGTCATGGTGTGTGGGGGCATAACAACTTTCCTTCTATCCCTCTACCCCCCTCTCTGTCTTTCATATCTTTCCTCATGCAGTGCTATCTTGTTTTCACTCATTCTCTCTCCCTCTCTTTCTCCCCCTCCCTCCCCTGAGGCTCGGCTCTCTCGCCTAGAGACACAGAGGTTGTTTACAAGGCAAGTGAAGGGGGATAAGAGCTGTTTTCATTTAGCTTCCGTTTCTTTGACCACTGTCCTCCTGCCGTCCTATCCTCCATGTTTCAATCCCCAATTCCTCATCCATCCCTTGCCTTTTGATCCTTCTTTCATACCTCATCTTCCATCCATCAACTGCTCTTTTACTCTCCATCCTTTCATCCATCCATCCATCAATCACTCCATCTTTCCCCTCATCATCTCTTTATCAACCTTTTAACTCGGATTCCTCTCATCATATGACTTTGAAGCTGAGCCTGGAGGAATGTGTGTGCGAATGCGACCATATGCATCAACTCTCCCCGTTCACTATGTCATGTGAAACTTGAGCATGCAGACCTTTTTAAGCCTCACATGTGTACATATGCACACGTGTGTGTGTGTGTGTGTGTGTGTGTGTGTGTGTGTATGGGCGGGGGATGTAGCGTGTGTGTATTTGTGTCTGCTGCGTTAAGCGGTGAGCTCTGATTGGCTGGGAAAGGGGGTAAGGACCCCCACGTGGTGCGTTGTATCGCATTAGTTGTAACGTAGTGAAGACTAGGAGGATGGGGGTGTGTCGTTCATGAATGGAGCGCTTACGTCATGTAAACCATACCCTATATCTTGCTAAAGAAGGCTTCAGGCAGATATGTGTGTAATGCAGAAATATGTGTCAGATAAGAAGGATGGGGATCTACTGAGCTGAAGGATTTATGTGTGTGTGTGTGTGTGTGTGTGTCTGCCTGCAGGCGGTTTAGCTAGCTGTCATGTTACCAGCTCTCTGCTGCGCTCTGCTTCCTAACTGACTAACCAGCATGTTGACCACAAAGGTATTACTAAGATGAGGGGGATTTGTGTGTGTGTGTATGCCAATATTTGTTTCCCATATAAGAACTTATGAATATGATATAACTTCTGATTCAATACATTTTTGGTCTTATGTAAAAAAAAAATTAAGACATATTATTTTGAAGAATGCAAATAGACAGAATAATGAATATGAAGACATTTTAACACTTTGAATTTTTTTGCATTAAACTTGCTTCTTTGTAAGTGAAACTTAGAGGACACAAACACTCAAACAAATACAAACAATACAATTCATATTAATGTGAGTTATGAGTTGCTTGATCACACAATAATGGTTTAACTGTAGTAGTCAAATATTGGCTGTTAATAATAACTAACCTGGTCTAATGTGTGTCACTAAGGTTATGTTTTGTTTGAGTTTCCGGGATTGTTCTGGTTACCTATAGGAGGTTTTGTCACGCTCTTCAAGTTGTGTAACATGAAACCAACCCTTTGCTGTATTAAACCCTACAGGCATGTTTTTAGTCATTAACATGTGTGTGTTTTGTCAGTGTTTGCTCTCAGTAGATGACCCTGCTGTGGTGTAGAACCTCATTAGTGTGTGTGTGTGTGTCTGTCTGCTGTTCAGTGGCAGGAGATGACGTCAGACATCAAGGGAAGAGAGGGTGTTTTCATAAAAAAAGAAATCCACTGTGACTCAGCCTGGTTAGTAAAAGATTATTTCAATCTCTGCACACCTGCAGGAAGGAAATGGTACACATCTTCAACCGTAATATTTTGCAGGAGTAATTGTAATATGATTCATAAATCTTTTTTCCTGCAAAATCTTTCCCTCACTGATGGAATAAGAGCAGTGGGGCGTTCTGCCGAAGCAGATGGTTTTTCAGATAAAACTAATGATCCATTTTTGTGATGGTTTTGTAGTCTAGTATTTTGTTACCACAAAGTTGACAGTGATGTCATTAGAGCATATCTCACAAATGTTATGCTTTATTTCCTTTATGCCTATTCCATGCGTTTTTTTGTGTGTTTCACAAATCCTGTATACATTCTGTATTTTAGATTTTCAGATGTTATTATGTAATGGAGTGTTCCTGTGTATGTAATTGTAATATAGTTGGCTTTACTTTTGGTGTGACAAAACAAGCAATTTAAAGTATTGAGTTCTGGGAAACTGGGTCTGACTATTTTAATGTTTTTTCACATTTATAAATGAGGAACAGCATGATATTTAAGAAGACACAACTGGAACTAGCATTTTTCATTGGATATCTTCAAATACTTCAGCCTTTAGTCTGCTAGGTATCCGGCTTAAAATAGATCCTACAGTACATTTTACATCCAGAAAAATGTATTGTTTTTATCCATTACATCTCAGATCATCTTCAATATAACTTTCTCTCTCAGTCCGCCTGCTAAACCTCCTACTCTTTACTCTTCTTAAGAAAAGTCTGAGCGCTGTAAGCACAGTGATGGACGGGCTGACAGACGCTGCCTGAGCTCCTGATGGGAAGAGTTTTTAGGAGGTGTGTGTGTGTGTGTTTGTTTGTTAGAGGGCGAGTAAACAACAGACAGAAACAGTATGTCAGAACTTCTTTTGCTGTTTGAACACCCGGTGATCCATGATGGAAATAAGCTTCTGACTCACTGTGCCATTCTTGGAGATTTAATTTGTGCCAAATATGTATTTAAAACATTCAAATCACTAAAAGAAAGAGTCGAGGGTATATTTTACTTTTATTGTATCGAAAATGGACTGTTCAGCTGAGTTTTGAGAACATAGACAGACTTTGCAGATAATAAGTAAAAGAGGAAAGAAAGGGAAGGTAAAGCCAGCAAGTGCAGAAGGTAGAGGAGAGAGGGAAAGATGACAGATGACAGGGGGGGGGAAGGAGGTGGGAGTACAGGGAGAAAAACAGGAAGCTGGTAGGCAGGGATGCTCACCCTTCGTCTCTTTGTCCTTTTCATCCCTCCTTCACTCTCTTCCAGGAGCTAATGAACTCCTGATGGCAGTGGAGACGGGAGCGATGGATCAATCCTCCATCTCTCTCTGTGTTTCTCTCTCCCGCCCCCCCCTCTCCCTCGCTCCCACCTGTCCTTCCCCTTTTGCACTCTCTCCCTTGAGTTTTTGGCAGCGCCCTAGCTTCGCTGGCTGCGACTCACCTCTTTCATTGTTTGTCAGCAGATTTCAGGAGACGGAGCGGGAGGCTCAGTTCGAAAATTATTTGGACCTCAGCCTCGTCCTTCTTTTTTCCATTTATTTATCTCTTCTTTCTCTCCCTCTTCTCTATTCAAATCTTTCATTCCCTCTCCCATGATGCAGCAGAAGCAGCAGGAGCAGTGGCAGCATCAATAAATATTGTGTTAATGTTCTGGTGGCTGGAGCCAGCAAGGTGATAAAGGAAATCTATTTGATTTCTGTGCCACATTTGTTTGGCCCTACGCCTCTCTGGTCGGTGTGTGTGGCCATATTGTGTTCAACTGCAATACAATAGTGTATGCATGTGTGTATGGGTGAAGGCACATAGTTTCTTTCTTAATGCATTTCCTCTTCCTTCAATCCTTCACTAACTTCCCCTACTTTGTTCCTTCCTCCCTTCTTATTTCCATTTTCTCCAGAAGTTGCTGACACTGTTGTATTGCAACAATTCTTACTATTTTCCCTTGGCACTCAAAAGCACTCCACATTTTGAGAACCAGCCATTGTAAAAGGATTGTCTTATCTTTCTCCTAGTGTCAAAAACAAGAAACCACTTAAGGCCATGGTATGCATGACTTGCCTGTTTGACTTGTCGACTAATAGCAAGAGCAGTAAAGGGATACAGGCAATATAGGGCTGCACACATAAAATATTCGATCACTTTGTGGAAGTTATAATAATCCATCTAAGTCTAAAACCGTGAGAATAATCTCCTCTCAGTTTCCTCTAATGTACAACCTCGTTAGTGTTTCTCATTTAAGCCCAGCTACAGCAAGCACTGTGCATTTATCTATTATTTCTTTGTTATTTTACACTTCACTTAGGGTAGCTTTTATCCCCTGAGAGCAATAACGGAAATCTAATTCACTTTAGGGAGACAACAGTCTGCAGTATTTGACATAAAGAGCGAACTTTCTCCAATCCGCTGGATCTCCGTGGAGCAGTCAGTGGGGGGGGGGAGGGGCTGATGGGAATGGTGATGGTGATATCATTATCAGAGAGTGACTCACCACTGCTCTTAAATGGCTTTGAGTCTTGACGGGATGTGTATTAGGGTAATGGAGTAAGGTCGTGCGCAAAACATTAAACTTGCTGGCTGAGATGTTAAGCGCAGCTGTGGTTTTTCTGTGTGCACTTCAGGGTTATTTGTGGTTTTGCACCTTTTTGTTGCAGCTCTTACTGTGTCAGAGGGCTCCTGTGCACAGCAGCTCATATTGTATTTCACACAGAAATATATTCCATCAAGGCTTGCTTTGAAGGTATTGAATTCTAGTTTCTCAAATATCCTGAAACATTTTGCAAGTCTTTCATAAAGTATTATAGTATCACACATTTAAGGGCTGCAACTCTGGATTATATGTTGATTATTTATTTTTCCATTGATACATTGTTTGGTTTCCAATTTATGGAAAAATAATGTCATCACAATCTTGCAGTGTCCAAGGTAACATCTGTAAACTTCCTGTTCGTCTGACTAACTGTGCAACAACATTTGCACAGTGGCTACAAAACATAGATAGCTTCATTACAGGAATCGGTGTGTGCTTAGCATAGCTGCAACCATTTAAAGAGCAACTTCCAGGTTAAAGACACCTGTGAATAAATGTGTAGGAAAATGATGAATACACTAGATTTTCTAAAACATATACAGAAATATACACTACAGTGACATCTGGCGTCGTTTTTGTAAGAAATGTTCACTTCCGCATAAAAAAGCCTCGGCACGTTACCTCCCGCGTGTGACGTAACACGGGGGACACAAGGGGGAGAGCGGCCGGTGTAACGTATTAATAAACATGGATCCCAATGCTAGTTTCGACACAGAAGAAGTTGAACATGAATATTCGAATGCATATGACGGACCACAACCTTATAATTATGAGCCTGCTAGGCGTCCAAGAGACCAGGAGCAGCCAAGGATTAGAAGAAATAACGGCCATCGGAGAGAAATTGAGCTGTGGTGTGAGGAGAACCAGTGGAGAACTGGGCAGCTATCTTGGTGAGTGACCGGCGTTAGCTACAGAATGTTAGCTAACGTCACATCACAACATTGTGAAGTTAGCTATCATATATCAGGCTATAACTAAAGTAGCATTGATAATATAGTAACGTTACTGGCAGGACTGTTGATACTGATCCATAACAGAAACTAATGCGCAAGTATCAGCCGTATCTCGCGTTACCTAATGCAACTCCACACTACGGTGCTGTGTACCGGAGGAGAGACGCGAGATACGGCTGATACTTGACGACCTGGCGGAGAAAGGTTGTGGAGCCTCCGTTGATATGCCGTTGTAAATGGCTTGATGGAAAGCAGGTGTGTAGTCGGGGAGGGTGCACAGCTGATTGCAGCAGGTGAGTGGAGGTTGAGCCGGGAGCCAGGAGTGACAGCCACCGCGCACACACAAACAACACAGACAGGGGGAAACAAACAAACACAAAGGAGACGGCTGGAGCAGTACAGCCACCACAGCGTTACCTAATGCAACTCCACACTACGTCTTACGTTGCCGTGTACCGGAGGGGAGAGAGAGAGAGAGAGAGCAGCGATGGGGGAGGGGGAGAGAGAGAGAGAGAGCGAGAGCGCAGCGAAGGAGGGGGGGGAAAGAGGGATGTAATACGGTTTCCTGATAAAGCTTTGGAGAGTATGTGCTGCAGGGAGGTGGATGCACAACGCACCCAGGAACGAACGCTAGCTCCGGTCCTTTTCCCGTGAGGGAAACTGTGGACTCGATGTCTTGACAGGCTGGTATTTGTGCAACCTGCACAAACACAATACTGCACCATGATTACAAATGGTGAAATACAATGTAAAACTACCGAAAAATACCAGCTCACTAAAACACAACCGCTCAACTCAACGCAACTACTAACTATACCCGCGGTCAGAGAGCGGAGATGTGTCCCCTTTGTTATGTAATATGACGCGTTTGACGTATGACCTTAAAAAAAAGCAGTTTTTAAGAGCAGAGCTCAAAATTGCTCCTTTCCCTCTGAATTCCTGCCCTTATGTCTCGTAAAACATATCAAATCCTACATTCACTTTTTTAATTGTAATTTTCAAGCAAGTTTAAACATAAATGTAGAAAAAAAACAACCTGCAAGATGTTCTTTAAGGACTTATTAATAAGTCAACCGACAGAAAAACATTTGGTCAACTAGGCTAGGCTAATTAGTAATAAACCAAGTAATTATTTGATGCAAAAATGACCGATATTATTGTCTCAGGCTCTCTAATATGGAATTATTTGTTTTATATCATATTAAACTGGACCACAAACCTGATGACAGACTTAAATTGCCACCCTTAGAAATAAGTTAAACAGAAAAGATGCAAATCCTAATATGAAATACATTACATTACATTACATTGCATTTAGCTGACGCTTTTATCCAAAGCGACTTACAATAAGTGTATTCGACCAGGAAGATACAACCTTGAAGAAAACAGAATCATATAAGTACATCAGGTTTCATAGAGCCAAACATTTCAAGTGCTACTCAACTGGCTTTAGATAAGCCAGCCCTTTATTAGTATATAAGTGCTTTGTTAGTAATTATATCGCTCGAAGTGGAGTCGAAAGAGATGATTTTCAGTCCGCTTCAAATGTTTGCCTTTTTTGCTTGATAAATTGCCTATGTGATCAATCAGCAATCCAAATCAATTGATAAATTAGTCAATTGACTAATCATACTAGCATATTTCCAACTATATATTTATAATAAACTTAATGTTGCACTAGAACTGAATTGTAAAATACAGATCTAGAGTCTTAACCATACACTTGTCATGCAACAGAGAGCACTTTCCAGTTTCCTCTTCCCCTTGAAATGACAGGTTGTTGAAGGATTATTTCTGCCTATTTTATACTGAGCAAGAGGGGTGTGTGTGTGTGTGTGTGTGTGTGTGTGTGTGTGTGTGTGTGTGTGTGTGTGTGTGTGTGTGTGTGTGTGTGTGTGTGTGTGTGTGTGTGTGTGTGTGTGTGTGTGTGTGTGTGTGTGTGTGTGTGTGTGTGTGTGTGTGTGTGTGTGTGTGTGTGTGTGTGTGTGTGTGTGTGTGTGTGTGTGTGTGTGTGTGTGTGTGTGTGTGTGTGTGTGTGTCTCTCCAGCTTTCATGTCTGGCAGTGTGAGTAGGTTGCTGTCTTCTTTCTTGCACACCTGTTAGCATACTCCTGATGAGGATGTTTGATGTGTGTGTCAAATGTGTTTTTTTTTCTTTCCTTTTTTCCCTTCTTCCTATACAGTGTGTGTGTGTGTGAATGCTCCTGTGTTTGATGTTGAGGTAAATACTTGATACCTGACATCACACATTTGTACACACACACACACACACACACACACACACACACACACACACACACACACACACACACACACACACACACACACTGACATTTGGATTCTTTCAACTCATTCATAATAGTTGGCCTATTTCTCCCTTCTCTGTTTCTCTTCCTTTCCTCTCCCTGGTCTCTCAACTTCACTTTATACATCTTTTTGAATATTTTCTTTTTGGTGCTCTGTCTCTCTCTATGCCTGTCAAGCTCTTTAGTGTGAACCTCTGTCTCTCTGCTGCCTACCTTTTTTTCGGCTCTGTCCAAAAATAGCTTTGTGCGTGGGGCAAGATGGCTCGGGTAGGAGGATGAAGGAAGTAAAATGAAAATAGACTTGAATATGTGCGTCTGTGTTGCAGTCTTCCCTGCATGCCTTTAAGCTGTCTTTCTTGTACACACAGTATTAGCACTGCATGGACAAGTGGTGCTATAGCCTACACGCACGCACGCACGCACGCACACACACACACACACACACAAACGCACACTCCTGTCTATCCCATCTCACCATGCCTGTCATTTTCCCCCCATGATGGAGAGAGAGAGAGAGAGAGAGAGAGAGAGAGAGAGAGAGAGAGAGAGAGAAATAAAAAAAATAATGCCAGATGGACAGCTAACTAAGGATTTAGAGAGTAGCAGCTAAGGAGGGATGAAGTGACGGAAAGAGATGATAAGGCAGTCAGTTTAAGGTTAAATGTGGAAAAGTGAGAGATTGGGGAAAAAGCAAGAAAGTAGTGAAGGGAGAGCAACTCTGTGTGTTTCTGCTGTGGTTGTTGCCAAATACTTTTTTTAGGCTTTTGTTCCCCGGAAAGGCAGGTCTTATTCTGTGCAATCAACACACGTGCATCGGGATCATAGAGAATAGAATGACACACACTCACATGGGCGCACAAATAAACACACACAATGAACGCACCAATATATTTATACACACACACACACACACACACACACACACACCACTGCCTCAGAGACATGGCTTTTTATGAAGCAATTTATATGCAAGGATACTTTATCAAACTGACTGACCTCTGGCTCCTCAAGGAGCTCTGAGCCCAGGCCAGTTATGTGTGTGTGTTTGTATTGTTAAGCAAACAGTTTATCTTCCACAGACTTTTGTTGTTGAGGCTTGTGTCATTTCAAATGGTTGTGTAACGGCATGCACTGTAACTACAGATACTACTACCTTCATCATATATACTTTTTTAATGATTGTTGTGCTTAAAAAATACTTACACAAAAATGTGTGTTTCCAGATGTTCCAGTAGTGCTTAATGTCCTGACGGGCAGAGTACTACTTATCTCAAGGTGTGTGTGTGTGTGTGTGTGTGTGTGTGTGTGTGTGTGTGTGTGTGTGTGTGTGTGTGTGTGTGTGTGTGTGTGTGTGTGTGTGTGTGTGTGTGTGTGTGTGTGTGTGTGTGTGTGTGTGTGTGTGTGTGTGTTGTTGTGTGTGTGTGTGTGTGTGTGTGTGTGTGTGTGTGTGTGTGTGTGTGTGTGTGTGTGTGTGTGTGTGTGTGTGTGTGTGTGTGTGTGTGTGTGTGTGTGCGCGCCACCGGGTCTCTGCAGATACTCTCTTAATAGATCACCATCACTGTTGTAGTGTCCTAAAGTGCTGCAAAGTGCTGCAAAAAGACACCAATCCACAGCAGTGTTTCTGCTGAAGTAAATGCACTGTCATCCAAAGGGCTGACTGAGGGAGAGGACAGACAGGCATAGAGACAGGCAGACAGACAGACAGGCAGCTAAGCAGAGGGGTAACATACTTGCAGACAGACAAACAGATGGCAGGCAAATGGGTAGATGGGCAGAAAGGCAAAGAGTCAAGCAGTCAGACAGACAGAAAGACAGATGGCAAGCTTGCAGGCAGACAGACGGACACAATGACTAATGGGATGCAGCCAGTCAGACGGATTTGGAAGCTGGAAGACGGACGGACAAAAAGTCCAACAAACGTCCCGTCTTTTTTACTCAGACCAGATTATTCACTTCAATAATATTTGATATGTTTGTACAAATGGATGTCTTTTTCACTGCTTTAGTACTGACTGATGAAACCGTTGAATGTACAGCCAGTTGGCAATCAATTGCCAACCATTTTGATAATAGATTTTCATTTATTTAAAAAGCAAGCATAAGCTGGCTCCAGATACTGTGAGAATGTTTATAATATTCAGTTTTAGTATCCTTGTAGATGACATTTATTTTCGGTTTTGTACTAGTGCAATATTTGTTCATTTATTCTTGCCTTTTTTAGACTGTATGCTTATGCCAAGATCTTCCAAAACCAAACAGCTATTCCTTTTTTGACACTTTATTTCAAATTTCCATCTGCACCCTCTATACATGACATTTCAATGGCTGCACTAATAAAGCTGCAGTAAAAATGCACCTTGCAAATGTAGTAATGTTTTGCAGAAAACATACATATGGTCGTAACATTGAAGATTATCTTTATAACTATCAAACTATTCCAAAATCCTAACTTTTTAGTGTGAGTGCAAACATACACAAGGAATTAAGGGAGACACCTCGTTTTTCTTATGTCGTGTCAATATTGCTAACCACTGTGTTGTTTACCCTTCTTAGCAGCTTAAATTAACATTGTTTTTAATCCGTTGATTGCATTTTCGGTTTATTTAGATTGTCAGTGGCTAATACAAGCGATTCAAGAGGCATACAAACAAGTCGAATGAGGCTTAGCTTGCCCCATAAAGAAATACCTTTCTTAGAGTGAGATCAGATGTTTAGATTAGACTATATGCCATTTCATCACATCACTGTTGACTTGTAATACTCTGAGAGGTTTCCAGGTGCCGGTTCTCTCAGTTTGACTGGCTTCACTCTCACCTGCCCAAATGAGCAAGACCAAAAGGAAGAAATGCTCAGGAGTGTGAATAAGCTGCTATAAGCATGCTGTGAGTGGGAGCACACCTTGAATCAGTTTATCAAGTATACACCATTAGTCTTCAAGCAGAAATAGCTGCTTTCAACCCGACTTTTTCCCCCAAAATCCAAATATTGGATGAAGCTTACCCTACTTTAAACCTGTGATCTCGTGAAATAGCTGACTGCTGATTTCTTTCCCACCTGCACTTTGGTAATACGGTTGTTTTTATTTAGGACTGTTCTTTTGCACATTTTAGAAGAACTGTCCCCTTTAAACGCTCAGTCAGACTCTGTGCTCTCGGCAGTGTCATAGTCAGCCAATTAATTAGCTCCCCAGGCGCCCTGGCTTTCCCAGCATGCATTAGTCAACCTTCTCCCTGTTTGTCTTATAGTAAATGTTTTGGTCTGACACTAAAATATGCACAGGAAGTGTGGCTTACACCAGCTGATGGAATTCAAATGAGAGCTAGAGGTGGCTGTCTAAAAGCTAAAATGTTTAGTGTGAGCAGAGTTTCAATTTCAGGTTTTAGATGTATTTGTTACTTTTCTTCAGTGTTGTGGCATATACAGTTGAATGTACAGGATTGCTGCCTATATGCAATGATTGATGAAGTGGAATTTGATTGTCTTTTTTTATGTTGGAGGAAATACTATCAGTTTTTTAACCATAATTGATTCAAAGTACCTCACCTAAGGTCTGATTTGCACAGACTGGGCTTGATTGACATCTCCATTTACTCTGTTTACCCTGTTAATATTTTCGTTGTTACAATGAGTTTTGTGAAATGTCTAAACTAGACTATAAGATTACATTTAATAAACAATTTCCTGATGACGTCCTTCAGCTTCAGCAGAGTGATGATAACCTTTGGATCAAGCCAAATCCTGCTTGTTCAGTTATAGCCACACTTTTGACCATTTCCTTTGTGTTGTTTGTACATGTTAGTCTGTGTGCGTGTGTACTGTGCACACTGTGTATTGTTTGGCTGCCATTCGTTGCCCCCTGGCTAATGTGAGCAATGCAAGAAAAAGAGGCCACAACCCAGTCACATAGCTCTTTAATGTAGTGTAGCTTGGCCACAGGGCAGCAGACAGCATGCCAACTGTTACAGTGTGTGTGTGTGTGTTTTATTTGTGATTGCCGATGTATGTTTATAAAAATGTTATGCCATCCGTCTACTCAGCCACCACAGTCAAGTTAAGCTGGACAATTTGTCCAAATGGTGCCTGTTAGCATGTGTTAAGCCTCTTAAGCCTCTTATACCTCATTCACACCAACGGTGTTTCAGGGCCGGTTCGGAGCTCGAGCTTGAAAAGCACCGGGTTTTCCTGTTCACACCGCAGCGGAGCAGCCTCTTAGCTCCGGAATCCGGTTCGTATCAAGCACCAAAAAATTGTCCGGCTAGAGCAAAAGCACCACATACGTCACGCTTACGTCGAGGCGGGGGCAGGGGCGGGATCAACTCCTGAACAACAACAAAAAGCCCGCGTTTTATCCAGTTTGTACACAACGATGGTGAAACTTAACAAGCAGCAGTGGTCCACTGAAGAGACCAGCTACCAACTGGGAATCTGGTCTTCCGAAGAGGTACAGAGGAAGCTGGAGCACAATCGGCCATTGTTGTTGTTGTCGATGTCAGCTGTGAGGGGTTTCCGCGCAGTTTGGCTTTATGAAGCAGGCACGCAAACGGTTACGTCATGACTCAAACGATGACGCAATGACGCAGCACCAGTCGTACTCTGGGCTGTGTGAAAAGAGCCGGAGCTAAACCGAAGTGTGTGTTCTGAACCTGAAAAGCTCTAGCACGGAGCTTGAACCGGGAGTTGCGTTGGTGTTCTTGAGGTAAAACCACACCCAGCGCGATTATCGGCGGCGAATCGATAGATGTCGGGCCGTCGAAGAGCATTGTGTCGCCCTACTCAGATTGGTGTGTACTGCACCGTCGTGTGTTTTCGGCCGTGCCGACACATTCTGCCGCCAATTCGACATGTTGAATCGGGGGGGCCGTCTGCCAAATAAATCACTCTGATTGGCTGTTCAGCTTAGCGAATCAGTGCATGAGAAGCGAAACGGAAGTGAGGGACCCAAACAAACTATTAAGAAGGCAAATCTGAGATTTCATTTAACTCCAGCTCTCGACACAGGTTCGGGAAAGCCCCATGAGCTTCTCACTGTAGAGTGAAAATGGAACGCACACGCTATTTGTTGTTTGTTGCTTGGCCGTCGGCTGAAGTCTTTGCGGTGTATTCCAGTGCGACACATGGCCAAGACGCAGGAGACGTTCCGTCGGGACGTGTTCTTTGGTGTCAGTTTGGTGTGTAGAGGCTTTTACACACCCTTGACAACAATTCAACACATGACCTTAGACAAACTTGGGTTCAGGGTGAAACATTTACTTTTTCTTGTCAATTGGCCTTATGGCTAGTGAATGTTCAGTTTTTACCAGCCTCTCAATACATTACATGTATGGATCTCATTTTATATCCTGCTTGCAGTAAAAGTCCAACCTATTTAATTAGCATAGTAACAAGGAAACCTTTTTTCCCCCCATATTGCTTAATAGTTCATATATTCACATGAATAGCTTATTATTTAAATTAATGAGCTCATTAGCAGAGTAAGTCTGGTTTAATATAGCGAGGCGATTCAAGCAGGATGTAAGGAGCTTAAGGTTTAAGGCGTGTCTTGTTTTTAGTACTTAGTGCATTTCTCTGCTTGTTGTGGTTTTAAACTGTACATTTGTGCGTTAAAATGTTATTTCGTTTTTTGTAGACATGAGCAGAGCTTTTCTGTTGGCCTCTGTGAGCTGTTTGCCATCTTTCTCCGTTTATCCGTCTTAGCATATTTCTTACTGTCTGGATTTTATCCAATCTTTCTGTCTCCCTTCATCTTTTGGGTCATCACTCTTATTTTTGTCTTGAATGATCCTTTTTTTCTCAGTCCGCTATTGATCTCTGACATTTTTTTTCTTGTTGTCTTTTTCCAAACTACATTACATCCTTAATTTAACCAGGGGATCTTTTTGTTTTATTTATTCGTCAAAAATGTTCAGACAAACCAAAACCACATTTGTTGTATTTATTTTTGTTTGATAGTGCTTTCTCCCTCTTATAGCATGGTTTCATTGATTCTGACAGCTGTTTGCCTCCAGCTATTCTCCTGCTTCAACTCTGACAAAGTGCAGCTTCAGTTTGGGATCATGATGCAACACTACAAGTAGTATGACACGGCAGTTTAACAATGCTGCACTGCTATCAATTGCACTATCAATTATTCTTCCTTATATTTTTCTATTTGAAGCAATACATTTTTCTCATTTGGTCCAACCAACTTTCCCCAAAACAAAGTTTACTATAATTGCAGAAACAGCATATATACTCACATAGAGATAGTCTTAATCAGTATTTCTCTTTGAAGCCATTTTTGCTTAACATATTAAGTTGAATAGGTATTTCATTTTCTAACAGTTTGCAGTATAATTCAGCAGAATAACATACTATTGTAAAATGTTATATAAGATCTGTACAAATATAATATTTGGAGTTAAAACCTGAGAACCTGAATTTGTGTGTTGCTAAAATGTTCCTGTTTGTCCCCTTGTGTATGCTTTTATTGTATTTAATCAACTTGCAGTATAAACCGCCCTGGCCTCCAGGATATGTTGCATTCCTGGGTTTAAACAAGTTAGATCCATCCAACTCATCCAGTCTTAATGTACCAAACATAAGACTCATCCCAGGATTTCTGTCTTTTTAAAATAAACGTTTTGTTGTATTGCATGTTTTTAAAAAAAGGGCAACTGTAGAACCTTGGTTCTAATGGTTAAAGGTGGTAGCCATGTTGGAGGACAGACAACTACACATCCATTCATTTGGGACCTCCTGTACTATATATAATTGTTCTCCCTATGAGATAGATCTTTCTGAATGTAGACAGTAGATATCACTCACTGTAGAGGGATTGATGTAGAATCGACCTACCTGACACTGAGCCTTTTAAACAATACATGTTGAAGAAGTAGTTTGAAGTAGATTTGCTATTTCGGTCCACAGACTTGGCAAGTAGCGAAGTCAAAAGTCAAATAAAAAACAAAGATCGATTTAAAAAAAAAAAGATGTGACTTGAAGAATATGAATTCTGGCTCTGGAGATAGAAGCACGGAATTCCTGTACCATCTGTTAAAGCTGTTTGGCAAGAAAGCAGACCGACTGTCGCACACTGTTTCTCTCGCTCAGTCTTCTTTTTGTCTTTTTTTCTGTTCAGAAAGTAAACCAGTGCAGACCTGGCGTTTGGTTCACTGCACTGATTGAGATGAAGTTGTACATTTGAGAGTCTTTCCCGCTTCCCTTTTTTCTCCTTCATCCACTCCATCTCTCTAGAGAACAAGAAATATCTCAATCTACAGTCTGGGCTCTGCTCTGGTTCACTGGACTGATTGAGACAGGGTACTCTGTACTGCATCAGAAAGAGAGAGAGAGAGAGAGAGAGAGAGAGACTTGGGAACTGAGGATGAGAGGAAGAGTGAAAGAAAAAGTAGGATATCAGGTGGTCGGAAAGAGTGAGGGAGAACATGAACTTAAAGACTTTTCTTGGCAGTTGCAGAGCTGTGAGTCCGACTCTTCCCTTAGGTGATCCTACTCCAAAAATGAAGGGTGGGGGATTTTAAGCAGATACACTGACATTTCCAATTACCATCAGTTCTTTCACTTTAACGGGCCAGTGGTTCTCCATTTTTACATGAACATTCAGAAATGCCGGGCTGCCACCAGGACAAGAGGTTAAAGAGACTGTCCTGTCAGCTTACAATCAAAGGTTCAGCTGCCATGACAGCTATGTGACAGAGACACTGAATCTGGTCACTAAAGATACCAGCAGACAGAAAAGGCCTGAAACAGACGTGTTGCAATTATCAGTTAGTGGGCATTAATATAAAAAAGTCAATAAATGACATGAAAACACATTTATTGGTAACCATTTTACAATGACACAGTCTGTGGCTAGTTGACTTAACAACTTAAGCACCAACAATTTTGTCACAGTAGTTGGTGGTCCTCAAATCTGGTCAAAACGGCAAGAAAAAGTACAACACAGAGAGAAGATCTTCAGATTTAAGTCCAATTTTCCCTTTGGAGTATGCATACAATCCAGCAAGTGTTCGGCCTATGCTTGGAGCTTGTGTTCAATAAAACTCTTTTCAAAAAATGGAACCAAAACCGCTACAGACATGGTACAAAAATCGAAATTATTCTCCAACAGCTGCTGTAACAAAAGGAACAACAAAAAAAACAAGATCATAGGGAGAATCAAAAGGCCCGTCTCCACACAACAGGGAATGTTTCTCTGGATTTTCGCACTTTACCAATCAACGGTTGGTTAGCGTTGTCAGCAAACCAAATGAAAACCAAATGTCAGCTGCTAGCCAGAAAACCCATTGATATGTCAGTGTGAAAACGTTCCCTCTCTTTGGAGACGTGGGTGTGGTTGACTTAATGTATTTTTTCTTCCAAACTAAAGTGACAACCATCTGTTAAATACAAAACCTGCTATGAAATATATGGCATAAAACAGTGTCTTCAGTGCCTTAATAATAAATATAATGCACATTTTCAAGCAGCAGCAGCCTACTTAGGAACTTGATGAACAGGGAAAGGTGAATAATGCACTTCAGGTAATAGTTTTGTCCCAAAGTGGCATTTTAAATAAACATGCCAGCCTGAAAAAAACTCAATTATTTAAAATTCTATCACATTTAAAAGCACTTCCACCAAAGTTATTGCGATTTTTATACAATAGTATTTGATATCAGATCTGAGTGCATATTTTAAAAGCTCTGTTTTGTGTGTTGGTGTTTTGCAAAGTAAATAACTATGTAGAGGTTTATGGAATTCCACCATCATTAATGTTATACACCTGCATTCTTCTTACTGTGAAATGTTTTCCTACTGTGAAATGTTAGAAAGGCCTATTGCGCTTGACTGACTGTTGATCTCTAAAATCTTCTGGGAGCCAGCACTACGACACATTTCCCACTCTCGAGCTCTAGTATGTGTAGCCTATTTGATGGAGTTTCTCTGGGAATTCAACTGAGCTTTCTGCATTTATGGGTAATAGAGAGAGCAAGAAAAGAGACAAGTTTCACCCTTGGAGCTACGTTAGGACTTGCATAGCAAAAATTGCTCATACTGTAGCTCCTTCTTGACTTCTTGACTTCTTGACTCAAAAACTAAAACAATTGAGTTTATAACATTTTGGAAGCATTAAAAAGGCCTGCAGATAACAGAAGCTGCTTATAATCCTGAACTGATTTCTCAATTTTTAAATCTTATACGAGTTTCTTAATAGTAATGCAACAAATCAAAGCATTCACATTGATCGATCGAACCTGGCTTAATTTGACTAATCACAACACAAAACCCTCCACAGCTGTAGCCATACATATCAAATATGTTAATGTTTTATGTGTTATGTTAATCAGAAACAAGAACCGATAACATTTCTAGTTCTCATGCCCTTTAATACTTCTTGTTTTGTAAGGCTGTGGTCCTTTCCGCCACGTAATACCCTGTTCTTGTAAATGCTTCTAATAACATTTTAAAGCAATCCATTTAGAAGTCCGGTGTAACAAATAGATCCTTTTTTATAGCACATTTTTTCTTACTGTTCACATTTTCCTTTGGGTGGTCAGGGGAAAAACTTGACTGGGCTGAAGAAAAAAAAAAAACCCTGGTACCCTGAGTGTGGTTTAAGTGGGTCGCCTCAGAGTTTAACAGGCGAGGGGAAACCCTGAGATGAATCCAAGCGTGCAGACTTGAAGTCAGACAGACGTAGTATAGTGGAGGAAGTCAATGATGTACTTAACTCTCCTCAAAGGCAGGAAGACGAGGGTGAGCAAGACAGATGGGGGGGGAGGGGGGGGAAAAGGTGAAAAGATGGATAGAGAGAGAAGCGAGAGGGAGGCTTTGGAAGTCAATAATGTGCTTAACCTTACTCTGCAGACTCCTTGTGTCCCTGTTATTGTAAGGAAGGGAAGATAGGATGGGGGGACGTAAAGGAGAAAGTGGAAACGAGTAAGATGGAAGGACTTGGGAATGGAAATAGTCAGAGGCAGCAGAGAAGCGCTGTGTTTTTCTGTCAGCATAAATGTCAGAGTAGTTAAGTGTGTGCAGGGCAGGCGGGGGGGCCGGGATACAGGAAGAGCCCCGTATAAGAGGGAATAGCCAAGTTTTATAGCCACATAAATCTCTGTTCCCCACACTGGAGGTTGTAACCCACCTCCTCCTCTTTTGGCCTTCCTTCCTCGGTGTAACGGTTCGCTAAAACCTCCTTTTGACTGCTTGACTCTGTCTGCCGCTCTCTTTTGCTTCATTTCTCTCTCTTTCAGACTCTATTGACCCATGCCCTCCTTTTCCCCTCTAAGTGCCACTTTATATATTCTTCCATTGACCCTCATGCAACCAGGGCAAGCCTATAAAAACATTTCTTGAGGCTGTTTTTTTTTTTGCCTCATTGATATATTTTCCCTTTTTCCCACTTAAAACCTTTGTCTAAGTCTGAATATTTTTTAAAACAAGAGACTTTTTTAGTACATCTCTGCAAAACAGATCATTTTAAGTGGTGCTTTTTTAAATCAATCAACAAATCAATGTTACGAGTGTGGAAAACACCACTAGTCATAACATGTGAATTGAATTCTAATGGCATTCTCTTTGCAAAAATGTACAAAAACTGTAAATATCTGTCCCCTCTGTGTTAAGGGATTCGGAAAGTTTCATGAAAAAATATCCTCTCTTTTTGTTCTCCTCCACAGATATTAAAACCTGTCAGTCTTTGTATATATATCTGAGACCTATACACCTGTACCTGTACCTGTACCTATACCTTTACGCCTGTTGAATGTAGTGTTGATGTTTTTGTAACAACTTCTGCTTTGTTCTAAAAAGGTTATGTTTACATTCAGTGTTACTCACCAAAACACATTGTGTGTATCCTTGAGATCTAACCAACTTGTTGTTGAATGCATTTAGTATCCTGCCCTGCCTTCTGCTAATGCACACCTCGTTCCAGAGATACAAGAAAGCACATTGTTATTGCAGATAAAATTTTGAAATATTCTGTCATTGTAGTTTGTGGATGAATTGTAGTTGAAAAGTTAATTCTGTAGTCATCTGGCTGAATTCAATGTGTTTGTTAAATAGAGATGTTCTTATCACAATATGAAGGTGGCTTTTGAATTTCCTTATTCACAGAAAACAAGGTTCTTGTCTTCTGCTGCAACACTTCAAAGGGTGTCCTGTTAGAGCTGGTCAAGTATTTTTTCCTTTGTAACATAATGAAGAAAGAAGTACCTACAGTATGCACAAATGGGGACTTTATACCAGTTATACTCAGACCAATAGCTTCTAGTGAATACTGCAGGAGGAATTTACAGACCACATATACAAGGACTCCCACTGTATGTGCAGAAACAGAACAACTGTATCACTGTGACGAGGGTCCGAGGCGCTCATGTGTAAATGCAGATCAAGTCAGTTTACTCTGGCAGGCTGCCGGCTGGAGGCTCTGACAGATTGGTGCCATCAGCGCATTATTTCATTAACACTTGTGTTTTCATGGTGAACATCTTCTCACTCGTAATTTTTCTCTCTCTGTCCCTCTCTGTCTTGCCTCCCCCCCTCATCCCTCCCTCTCTGCCACCCTGACAGATGGAGAGCGAAAAGAAGAGGAGGAAATACTCCACGAGCAGCAACGACTCAGACACCACCGACAGTAAGTTGAAGAGAGAGAATCAGGGAAGAGGAGGTGTGTGTGTGTGTGTGTGTGTGTGTGTGTGTGTGTGTGTGTGTGTGTGTTAATGTTAGTTTCAGACCTTTTTTCAAGACAGATTATTGTGTGTGTAACCTGGAAGTGTCAAAAAGTGAGTGCCTGTGCTGCTGTTGTGCAGTCAGATGCTTTGTTTAAGTCAACTCCCTCAGGGTGTTTCTAGTATTCACTCCCCATATACATTTTTTTATTTCCGTCCATTTTCTACTCATTAACACTTTTTCCTTTTTAAAACATGTCTTCAATATAAATATGAATATGTAGCCCAAGCAGCTTTTATGCAAGATCAAGAACAACGGCTGCTTTTAAGAGAAAATAAATCTCTTAGGTTTTGAAAAGCCTTTGCCCTTGCAGGTGTAAAGACTGTGCAGGAGAGCCACAAGAAAGAAATAAGTGGTAAAAGAAAAATGAAGTAACCTTTATTCTATAGAAATCACATCAGACAAAGAGTGATAGGCACTTAAGAACGCCACTGAATCAGTTATTTAATATAAAGAAACAGAAACATACGCCTACATATGAGTAAGAGTAGATTCTTAGACAGTAGAACTAAGCAATAATCCTGAATTATATCTCTTTATTTGTAAAGGCAAATGATAAAGAGGAAAGAAATTATGATTTGTGTTTGTTAAACTGGATTTCCTCAGTAAAAACATCAGCTGCTTTTTCTCTTCAACTGGTCCTCCGGTGGTGTTGCACACAGTGAATGAAATGTTTCATATCATGCCCTTTTATTTTTCGAGTTTGATAACCTCAGTCAAATCCTAAAGCTGATTTGCGCCTCATTGCCTCTAAAAGCTGACTGCTTGATGGCTGCAGCTTTAGTAAATGATGCAGCTTTTACATTAAGAAATCGAATAAAACCTGCATCTCACATCTGGGAAAATGTGGCCTTTTCTACACTGAAAAATATACATTAGATTTAGGATTTGACACAGACTCAACACAACCCCTGAGACAGACTTTGTGTATAGAAAGGCATTGATGTTTAAACGTCTTTATATACATTGTACGAGACAGACAGTCGGCCATGAGAGAGAGATACAATGCTGCACGGTGACGGGAACATCTGGCCAGTCCAACATATTACAACTCTGGCAGCTTCTGCTGGAAAATCATTTTGATTGTAAACAGTCTTTGAACAGCGGGACAGTTCTACTCAAGCACACTTGGCTCTCACAGCTGTCAGAACAACAGGAACATTTTGGCATTAAAGACGGCCAGCGAAAATTAATATTGAATGTCATTCTTTTTGGCTATTAGCAGATCAAGATGAGTAATTCTTGGCATTTTGAAGTGTGCATTTTAAAATAACAGGTAAAAATAGTCGTTTGGCTAACATCTGACACTGTCATATCAGCCAAACAATCTGTTGAATCAAGAGAGGATCTTATTTTCACTTTTTTGTTGTCCTAAAAGCTTTTTCTAAACTGATTATTTTACTTCTTCTCCTAGGCTAACTTAGTTTATCCAGGGTAACATAACAAACCAAAATAAAGTGGCTTAATCTGACTTTTAAAACCTTTTTAATTAGATTTTTGGATTAACTATGAGTGTTTGTTCTATTGATGCACTCTTCTAGAGTCTCCCTCAGCTAGACGTATTAATTGACATACTGTATAGACAAGGTGTTCTCAGTTTTCTTTTGGCACATTTTTCTGTATTTCAGAATATAACATTTTCAACAGATTAAACAATTTATCTGTCAGAAACAGTCCAGGTAATTGCTTATGGAAGTTAAAAACATTCTTAACCCTCCTGTTGTCTTCGGGTCAAATCTGACCGATTTACTACTTTTTTTTTTAACATTCGAATGCATTAAGGCTTTATGATATCCTTCACAGTAGACATTTGAACATATAAAATTGCTGATCACCACTTTCATTGAATTTTGGATGATTTAGTCAACTTTGTAACATCCATGGTGTTCCCGTTCAAAAATGACCGCCATAAAGAAAAGGAATTAGTAACCATCCGGATCAGATAACACACACACACACACACACGCACGCACACACGCACGCACGCGCACACGCACGCGCGCGCGCACCTCCCTGGCACACGCAATACATGTTCAGTGTCTATTCTTTGTATATTTACTGCAGTTGTTCATGTATACCAGTAGTCTGATACAACATGTGCAGTTTGAAAGGGTGTTAAATGAAATTTGGTGATGATTAAGGGTTTTTGTGTTAATGTAATAGCAGTTCCAACAGGACCGGTCAAATTTGACCGCGAACACCAAAGTAAGGGGGGGAAACGAAGACAATAGGAGGGTTAAAATAACCTTTTCCTTATAAGACATATACTCATCAAGATTTACATCTGTAAATAGAGGAATACTGTGTAATTGAATGGTTTAAACTTATAAAAAAACAAACAGTTTAACTGTAGCCGGGGCGACCACATGGAAGTGACCTCGTGCAGGTTTAAGTGTTATGTGGTCACAGGTCTGCATGCACAAATGATTTTACAGCAGGTTTAACAGGCAGCCTTTTCAGACCTGACTGAGCCACCCTGTGCTGACGGCCGCACTCTTCGCTTTATAATTAGCTGTTAGCCGTTAGCTTCCCCTGGCCAGTGCAGCGTGGGCTCCAGCTGCATCTGCTGACTGGAGGTTATCAGGTTTCTAATTGAAGGATGCCCATGATAATTTTGCCTGCCATGCACCAAGCAGGGCTTTTAATTAACACACGGCCATGATGGTAACCTCCCACTGCGCTGCGGCCAGCTCCGTTATCTGGCCACACAGTGATGATGAGGTGCAGCTGTCTCGTGGGGCATGTAGATCACACACACACGCACGCACGCGCGCGCGCGCAAGCAAGCTGGGAGGTTGTAGTCCAAGCCAGTCTCACAAAAAATAGCTACATAGTTTCACAAATACGCCTCTTAAATTGTGAAATGGCTTCCCTCCACTTTCATTTCTAATGTCCATGTGACATGAATGGAGGATCAGTTTGTAAATAATGTGATTAAACCCAAACATGGCTGTCAATTCACTCCATATTTCCTGTCATGCTGTGGGAGTTAAAGTGTGTTTTTGTGTGAGTATATGAAACTGTGCAACTGAGAGTTTGAGACATTAAATCAATGCATGCAACATGTGTGTGATGGTGGGAGAAACTGGGACTATAAGCACGCATATGTGATAAATACGGGGAAGTGTTAACATGTTTATGTACAGCACACTGTATGTGTTTAAGTGTGAGTTATGTATGTCTGTACTGTAGGTGTGTGTAGGGAGAGAGGCAGTCTGTAATTTTGTAGAAAAGTCTGACAGCAGTTCTGCCCTCTGTGCTGTTAGTTGTTTAGACGTCACAAGTAAAATTAGCACGGTGGCAGCACTGCTGTAGTGTCGAGGAAATATGTTGAGTGGGAGGCAGCACACAAACACACACGCATCCACACACATGCATACATAAATGAACACACACAGTCATGGTCACAATGTGCTATATTACACAGTATTGGAATATTTGAGTTTTCCATTATGCCTGTGTGATCACTGATGTAACTTGATTGCCAATGTGATGTAATATTTAATGACAGCCTCCTTTGCGGTGCACATTTAAAAATGAGCTTCTGGCTATCTGGTGCATGGTTATATAATTTAAAACATATATAGAAAAAAACAGCATCAATTAAATTACAAATAGACACTGTTCAAATATATGGCACCAGGAAACACATACAGGGCTGCTGATTGAAGCGGTGGGTGGGATATTGGCAGCAGAGTCAGTTAATTGCCATTAAGTTGTGTATTAATGAGGTTGTAAAGACCACAGTGGACTAACTGCTTAACAAGATGCTATTTATACTGTCATTACTTATTAAACCTCTTAATGGATCATCATCAGTCGGCTTCAATTAAAGAGCTCACTCAGTGGTAGTACTGCCATGGGCGTCAAAAAGTCACGGGCAAGGTCTTTTTGGCTGATTTCTTTTAGTGCTTCTCTGCATTGTTTGAACTGCCTCCATCAGATTCATCAAAGCCCTTGAATTCTATCACATTTTAAGAACACTTAAAAAACAATGAGCCGCTTTTTGCTCTTTATAAGTAATTCGCTGTTGGTTCATGATGGCTGATGTTACTGTGTTTTTATTGTATTTGTGTTGTAAAACCAATTTCTCCAATGGGACAATAAAGTGTCTTTGGATTGAATTTGAACGCACACTGTGAACATGAAATCTGATCCAGAGCCAGAGACCTGTTCTTCATTTCCCCCCCCACTTTAAATCATGATTCACACTCATGAATGCACATTCTTTACAAATCAAACACAGATTAAGTTTGTCTGATGTTCTGCTCCAGATGACTGAACACTGTTGTCTTTACAACTGGGTCCCAAGCTTCGCTCATTTGTCAACAAGAAAGATGTGCACGTTTTGGTTTTCAAAAAAAGACTTATTAAGTAAAATTGAAATAGACGTTTGCTGGTTCTTATTACACTGAGTATGCTCTTCCTTTTATTCTGTTTCTGCAGGTCAGATGACGTCGTGGTCGAGGTCATCCAAGAATACGGTCACCAGCAGCACATGGGTCCGCCTCCAGCACAAGAAACCATCAGAGGTAAGTTAGTGTGGCAGTTTGGTTCGATGACACGGGCATACATTGTACACAAAATGTGTTTAATGAAATGCAGCCTCTGTTTGGCCCACACAAGCTCACAGTTTTGCTCCACTTGACTTGCTGTCTGTTATTTGCTGTGGCTTTGCTGAATTGTCATAAATGGTCAGATTCCAGCGTAATGTCTGGTTGTTGGGTTTGCTGAACATTGGCATGATCTACAACTTTTATGACCCAGTAGCTAAACCCATAAATTCCTCTTCTGGCTTTTAAATTCCTGAAACATTTCCCAATTTCAAGTTTTCTTGTAAAGGCCTTAAAATGGCTTGGATTTAACCCTACACCTTTGCCTTATTTGGTATACATGTAGTTATATTATGACTATGCACATGTATCTGGTTGAAACTGAGACCTTCTAGTTAAACAACGTGTCAAGGTTAAATGTATGGAACCATGTCAGGATTCATTATTAGTTCTACAGCAAAACCAATCTCTTCTTGGGTAAAACTTTAAAAAAATTGCTCTGGAATATCGATATTTTCTCTTGAAATATAGCTAGGACATTACTCTTTTCCTCTGATAGCCCTTGTTTCTGAAAATATGGAAAGCTCTTCCCCACGACTAATCCTTTTTAGCTGTGATCCAACGCCATTGAGTTGACTTTAAACTTTGGAAAACCCTGATCCAGCAACTGCAGTCACTTCTTTACTGAAACAAACAGTTATGTCCAGATGAAATACAGTCATCTCCGCCAGCTAAATCAACCAGACGCATGGATGGCACAGATTGGTTGGCTAAAATACCATGTTGAAACATCCATATGCTCATGATGAATGATCCCAAGGACTCTCAAATGACCACCCTGAGGAAGAAACTGGCATAATCCAGTTGAAACATGGTGCAGTGAACCAGTTGTGGCGCAGCTTCGCCTGCCGCCATCACACATTCCTCCCACTCTGTCAGTGAAGTGGGTTCAAATTTGTTTGAGGGGAACTTGTCTCTTGAGTTTCACTTAAAAATAACAAAATACATCTAATCTTAAAAGTGGGCAGGGGAGATTTTTGAATAAAGGAGAAGAACCTTTGATGGCACCTCTCAATTTCCAAAGATGTTCAGTAGAGCACCTTAAACAATGATTTGTTTACAAAATGAATTAATACATTTTTTTAAAGGGTAATTTGCACTCCCCCCTGCTGTGACCTCTCCCCATTCTTCCTCCAAAAAAGGCAAATGTGTCTAAAGTTTAATAGTATAACATTTTAAAAAGGAGAATGAATAGAGCTAAATGGCATGCATAGCCCTGAACCACCCCGAAGCACAAGTCATCAGCAGAGTATCTGTCATGTCTGTTCATTTGAAGCTTCCTCCCCCTCAGCTCCATCCAGTTAACCACAGGCTGTTGGAAGGTCCTGTCAGCAATCAGTCTCTCAGTAATTACTACTGTAGCTCCCCGCTCTGACCCGGGCCTCGGATGAAGAGCTGGGGGCCACGTTCCCTTTCATACCACGGCCTCGTCGCCTTGCTCCAGGGCACACTGCTATAAAAAGGAAGGTGTTTTGCAGCGAGTGACAGGAAAAGGTTGAATAAAGAAAAAGAGGTGGTTGACGTCTGACAAAGGTTCGGTTTCTTTTCTACGCACATGTCAGAAAAGCTTAACTTGTTGAATGTGAAAAGTGTGTTGTCTTGTTGCTGCTGGAGAGAGTATATCATTCGCGCCTCCTTGTTTTAAGCTACTTGCACTTCTTTTGTACTCTCATACTTGATAACATTTTATTTTGACCATGTTGTCAATGAATTTGAATTCAAGAATATTGCTTTTAGGGTTTTTTAAGTTTGAAATTTAATTCAGTGAATGGTCTGTAATTCCAGAACATCATGTAATTGCAATGCATTGGATCGAGACTACAAACACATGCAGCAGACGCAGCACTCTTAGGAAGATTTAGACACTTGCTTAAAATATTATTGCTTATGTAATTCTGCCAAAAATATATATTAAAGCAACTATTCATGTTCTTCAGCTGAAGTGATACACTTTTCAAGAACAACCATCCCTTCAGCCAGAAGGTGTTGGTAAGGGCTATCAGTGTCCTGAGGCAGTAGCAACAGCCTGTTGTATGTTTAACAGGTCAAAGGTCATGACCCTGATTGAATGACGTGTCTCTCCTTACTAACAATACTTAAGCTAAAGCAAACATTGGAGGTTGCTATTTTTGGCTCTGTTATGCAATTTACTATTCTTCTGTTCATGTCTGTTACTCCTGATTATGTTCACCTGGTGCCCTCTCCTCCCCCCCTGTGCCACTTTCATAGTTTCACTGTGTTAAAGAAGAGAGAGTTTCAGAATGTCTTGAAGGAGTGAGAGTGCTGAAGACTGTTTTACTTTTGACCTGACTCACTAAAAGAATAAGGATAGTCTTTGTATCTGAACAGTGGGTCAATCAGGCTAAAATAGATCAGAGAAACAATTAACAGTACTAAACGTCCATTTACATGTGTCAATTTGGTGTAAAACTAATTAACAAGCAAGTAGAAGTCCAATTTTCAAGTGCCAAAAAAGTCTGTAAATGGATGGTACGAATCGATATTTTGTCACAGCAATATTTAAGGACTGGGTTGCAGCATTTAATTAATCCATTATGTTCAATAACAAACTGGTTTATATTCAAGTACATGGCATATTTTGTTTTCTTTGGCATTTTACATAAATGTCAATTTGAATTTGTGAGTTTGCATACTTTCCGTGTCTACGAATCAAATTTGATGTTGGATGTGGGAGCCAGACATATCCAAATCTAAATCACTTTTGAAATGATCAACGAAAACTAAAAGCACGTTTTTAAAAAAAGGGTGGTAATCTAAGGGAGTCAAATATACTAATCAGTGCATCCCTACTGGGAAGAAGATTGAACAGTGGCTCACAATGCAGACATGTTTATGGAATGATACTCACCCTGGTTGAGGGAGGTGTGGCGAATGGTAAACACTACGGGCTTGTAATGACAACTTTGCTCTTTTCTAAAAACGATCCGTCTCTATTTGCGCCTTAGCGAGTCTTTCACTCCAGCTTTGACTTTTCTTAGAAGTGGTTTAGAGAGCTTTACTTGGGGGAAGGAGGACACAGTCAAATGCTACATTCAGTAACGCTGTTTTTATCTCACTTAAAATGAGGGCAGCTATTGAAGATTTGGAACCTTTTTGTAGACTAACAGGAAGTCGTTATGACTTACAGGACATAGACAGACGCCACATATTTGTTCTTGTGGTTAATGGTTAGGGGAAGCATTTGAGCACAAGAGTGTTTGTGCTTTCATGCACGTAGATAACAAAAACCTAATTTAATGTCCTGTAATGTAATATAGGTGTGGACTGACGGCTTCGGGCCTTGCACATGTGGTTTTATTTTGAAAAGTGTTTCCCTTTCTCCATGTCTGTTACTCCTGATTATGTTCACCTGGTGCCCTGTGTTGTCTCCTCCCCCCCCACCTGTGTCTAATTGCTGATTAGTGTGTGGGTATTTAGGCTCTGTTTCCCTGTCTGCGTTGGCTGCTAGTGCGTGTGAGATCCTTATGGTGGCTGGTGACTGTGTTCATGTGGGCAGCAGATTGAGGCTGTGTCATATGTTTATGATGTAATAAATGCCCACACCGGGTTGTATTTTGGACGTTCTGCCTCTGCCTCCTTGCTTGGTCTGGGCCGCTCAACGGTCAGCTTCACATGGTGGTATGAAACTGAGTCAGCAATCAGACTGTTTCTGAAGAAGCACTCGACTTCATCCCTTCTGACAAAAGCAGAGCTCCCCCTTCTTCAGAGAAATCCCCCTGCTCTCACTCAGGGGATTGTGTGACACTTGTCACACACATTTATTAGAGGATACAAAATGTCAAGACAGGAACATTAATTCACAAACTCTGCACACGCTGGGGGTTTCTTCAAGGATTGTGGTATTGAAATGTTGTACCACATACTCGGAAAAGGGGGTTGTATGTATTCAAATGACTTGCTTTCTGTTTTTCATTTCTTTTTTCGGTTACTTTTTGTTTCTCTGAAGATCTGTCATTCTTTTAGACATAGAACACATACAGACACTTGCACTTTGGTCTGAACAACCACACTTAAATATCCATACAGTATGTCTCCAAATCAGGTGAAAAGCATATTTAATGAGCTTTAAATAACGTATCAATGAGATAATTATCATAAATTGTGCAAAATGGGGCATGGGTGAATCATTTTGTGAGAGTTACTCTCACAAACACAAAATCGTTATGCACTCTGCAAATTACTTTGTTGCAACTTTTCAAAACGCTTTGAAATGTAAAAACTGTTACCATTTAAAAGGGAGTCTAAGAACTCATATTCACAACCAGGAAGAGGGGTGGGTAGGTAGGTGTGAGGCTAGCAAAGGCACCTAACTTCCTTTTTATAATCTATTTTTCTACAATTGAAATGGGCCTTTTCAGTTGCTGTCTTTTTACATTACATTACATTACGTGTCACTTGTTAGCTTTTATCCAAAGCGGGGTTTGAACCTGTGACCCCCTGATCCGAACACCTACACACAACCCACTGCGCCACTCGCCACTCCCTCCCGCTTTCCTAGATAATAATGTAGCATACATCATACTTGTTACTAGGCTTGTTGTTCTCCTTATTAATGTCTTAAGGGTGTTTTCATAAAGTCCAATAGTTGCTTTGTTTATAACTGAAGAAAAAGCTTTAGAGGCTAATATGCTAAGCTAAATATTACTTAAGCAGACTTTAGTGTTAGTGCCAATATTTTTAACAGGCTGTTGTGCAGTGCACCATGGGAGGAAGGAAGTGGTAATGATGGGGTTGCCAAAAAGTATGATAGCAGAGCAGGTGTGAAACTCTCTCCAAATTGCTATTGTTTTTATGTGCTCGGTGCATATTTACTGTACATGCAAGTCAAGTGTGCATGCGGTTTGTTTAGCAAATGTACCCATAACAATCTGATAGTGACAATGTGAAGGGAGGGGGGTGGCTGCAGCAGTTGAGGGGGGGAGGGGGTGGCTGCAGCAGTTGAAGTAAACAAGAACAAAGATGATGAATTAAATTCAACTAGGAATGCATGTAGTATTATTGTTTAGTAGGTCATATATGTATCTGTATTACTGATGTTCTTCCCATTCAGCTTTGGCTAAGTCAAGTGTGGCTTTAATTGTCTGTGGCAGGGGCGTTTCCTGGACCTGGAAACATTAGGGGCTTAGCCCACAATGGTGGCGCCAGAGATTTTCTTTTGGGGGTGCATTGGGGTAGCTTGACATTTCATAGAGGATGCTCAAACATGTAGGGTTTCCCATTAAGGTACCGGGCGCTACAGTGGGGGGTGGACCTAACCTCCTAGGGGGGTCCAGGGGCATGCTCCCCCGAAGATTTTGTTAAAAGCATCAATCTGGTGCACTTTGAGAGCAAAATTAAGAGATCTATGGATACATCTCTCAACACCCATATGAAACAGAACTGTAAACAGATTTACTTTTTCTTTATGCATATTTTACAAATCACTCTCCTTTTAAACTGTATTCTTGTTTTACTGTCACATAGTAGTATTTCATAACTGTTTTTCATTTATTCTCTTCTTTTTTTTGACGATCATATGAAGGTGTGCCTTGGAAAATAATCTTTTACTTAATAATTGCATTCACTGAACACTGGAAATTACAATCCTGCCGTCCTCTCTAGTGTCATGATGGGGTTCAGGTTAAAGCACGGTTAATGTATTATATTCAGGGGTGCACATCACTTTTTTAGTGAGTTGCTCAGGTGAGTACCAGGAGACAGCGTTTGGTACTCACCCCACACGAAGCGTTGTCCTCCTCAGTGTCTCCTTCACTGTCCTCTATTTACACTTCTTGCATGATAGATGATGAAGATGATGAAGATTCACCTCCCTGTCTCTTTTTAAGCCTCCGATTTGCTTTCTCCAAAACGTGTTGCCAAAACTGTGAAGTCCTTGCATTTCCTGAGGCCAAGTTGAAGGATCAAATACTAAGAAATGATCACATGACTTGAAGTCATATCTGATTTCAGATGTGGGAACTTACTAAGTAAACGTATTCAAGTACTTTACTTAAGCACAGTTTTGAGATATTTGTACTTGACTTTGATCTACTTTGTAAAACGAGCTGCATCTTTACCAGCTTTGATAACGCTTTAATGATCAATCATTATAAAACATATCATGTATATTATTCTGAAATGGACCAATCTGCAAAATGACTACTTTTACTTTTGGTACTTTAACTACCGGTATATTATGATGACATTCTAATTTTAGTTTAGTAACATTTTGAATGCAGGACTTTTACTGTAACAGAGTATTCCTACACAAGATCTGACCACTTCCACCTCTGTCTGATTTCAAACTCTTCCATTAACACCCCAAGTAAGCTTGCAACTGTGTGTTTCACTTCACTTTGGTGTAAATAAAACTGCAGTAGCTTGACCACAGAGCGTGAACATTGTGATCAGCTGATTTTGCGCAGTTCTCCAGTGTGTGCGCGGGGCACAGAATGTGCGCGGGGCACAGAATGTGCACAGGGGAGTCTCCCACTGCAGCCAGTTGGAGGAGTTTTTGCACAATTCTGTTGTTCATACCCTGTCTGTGTACACGGCGACCAACTCTGTCGTCCAGTGATCTAAGCCTCTGCCTCCTGTAAAGCTTCACAGGTCCGTCGGTTATGTCCTGCGCGGCTCGGCCAGCATCCAGTTCAATCAGTCATAGAAAGTCCAAAGATTTTTTGCAGGGACCGAAACGGCAACGTAGCTGCTTAATGTTTTTGAGTTTTTTGACATGTCTAGTAGTTTACTCCATTGAGTGTTGACAAGAAACACGTGTAGACGAAATATGTGTTTTGTTTTGAGGTACGCAAAGGCGCGTAGTGACTCAAGTGACGTTACGCAATTCAGATTTTTGCCGTGCTAAAGCCCCGAATGCCCAGGTAAGGCGACGCCACTGGTGTGTGGTAAGATTACGTTTTTTTATTATTTTTTTTTTAGAAAGGATGACACAAAGGAACCAGCCAGTTGTAACTAACTTGCAGAGATCAGAAATGATCTGTGTTAGTTAATTAGTAGCACATTATGGGGGTAAAACAAGCCTTGATACAACATGGGGGCCTGTGTTGAATGTATTTCATTCAAAACAAAAGCCAAGTGATGGAAAACACAGCATGTTTGCTAAATATAAATACATTTCAATAATTTATCAATCGAATTAGGACTTCGGAAAATGTCCTCTGGGTATTGACAAACTCTGTCAACCATTCTCAGATCTTTTTAAACACCTCGCAAGTTAAACACATTGTTCTCAAACAGCTGTATACTCATCCAGATGTGCAGATGTTAGAGGTAAATGACTTAAAAAGGTGCTAGACTTAATAGTGTAATGTGCCTGAGCCTTACATACATAATGTGTACTAATCCACTGGAGTACTGTTGGACTATCACGTCTATTAATGGATAAGTAATCATGTGTAAAGAAAAGCGTGTTTGTGTTTCTGTGTGTGTGTGTGTGTGTGTGTTGTGTGTGTGTGTGTGTGTTGTGTATTGGTGTATCCTAACAGGCTAGCAGCTGCTGTAGCTCATTAGGGTCTGGTAAAAACAGCTGTGAAACTCCATGGCAACCATATGCAAACAGCTACAGTAATGCACAGAGTTGGTGTTTCAGTTTTTCTATCACCCCTGTCCCAGGCTCAGTGAGTGGATGAAGGTGGAGAGGTTTGCATGCCGACACACACACCAGGCAGCAGATGAGTGCAGATGAACACACACACACACACACACACACACACACACACACACACACACACACACACACACACACACACACACACACACACACACACACACACACACACACACACACAGGGCCAACATAGCCTGCAGCCGTTGTATTAAGCTGTCAGTATTGCTCCTGTTGCCCACCTAACTGGAATAAAATAAATACAACAACCAAATCATGTTGTTTATGAAGTAAGGACTTTGAAAGATGCTCAGCTTGACAGTGTGTGGTGGAAATAGTTGCAATAATGGATGTAAAGATTTGGAAGGATGTGGGAAAAGCACATCAGAGGACTGCATATCGTAACACCCGCTCTGCTATTTAAATCTAAAGAATGATAAATGAAGATGGCCAGCAAGGCTTTAGAAAGTGAATTAAGATGGAAACAGTGTAATGGATGAGGTAAAAAGCAAGTTTGATAAAGGTCAAAGTAAAATAATTCAGCATAAAAAAGGAGTGCATCAGTAAGGATGAAGTGTGACCAGCAGATAAAGATGCTGCAAAAATCCTCAAACTGATAAATTACTTGTACAAAAACATCTGTTTTCAGTTTTTTTCTAAATATCTATTTTTTGAATGAACTGCTCTTCAAAGTGGTTGTACTGAAGTTGTACCTGCGGCTTGGTACCCGAGCTGTTTGTGTCATCATTATCGCTTTCCTGTGCTTGGCGCCACACTACTAATTGATGCTCAGCTAAATCTGCATTACTTCTGCTGCCTTAAACACACACGCACGCACACACACGCACGCACGCACGCACGCACAAACACACACACACACACACAGACAGACGCACGCACGCACACGCACTAACACAACATTTTCAAGGACAGTGGGTTAACAAGAAGCAGGGAAACTTTGTGCAAATAAGTCTTAGATGAAAGTTTACAATATTTTTTTGGATATAATTAGTTTCACATTGAAACATTGGTTCTCACTTTTTGCTTTAATCATGTTTATGCCACAATGAGGATTGCAAGGCGTCAGTAGCTGACAAGAAGACAAAATAAACACTCCAGTTTTCAAACTCATGTTGTTGATAGCTTGACACGGCTAGGGTAACATTTTTCACTTTAAAACTGGCTGGTAAAAAAACATGTAACTTTGAATGCTACCTTCTATACCAGGGGTCAGCAACCTTTACTATCAAAAGAGCCATTTTGGCCCCTCGCCCACGAAATAAAATGTATCTGGAGCCGCAAAACCTATTTTACCCTTACAATGAAGATAAAACAGTGTATAACGTTTTATATATAGTTATACTATATATACACAGAGGGATTGGAATGTATTCAAAAGCTTATTTCTAGTATATAATGTATCTAGTTCGTTTTTATTCTTTTTCATTTCCAATTTTTTTGGTCACCCACTGTAAAATAACTATAGTTTGATGCATTTATGAAATAATAAAACAACACAAAGAAAATTGTAGACATTGTATTGCTTTTTGACAGGGTTTGATGTTTATCCCTCAGCATTAAAGAGAAGAGGCATGGTAGCATGAGTCCAGCAGAAAATTCATGTTTTGTCTCATTTATGTAATACATAATGATCATGCATGTTTTCTGGGTTTTATCGAGTAGTTATTGTAAGGGGACTGAATCACTAAGTGCAGTAGAAGCAGAGGAGAATGATCGGTATACAAAAAGTGTACTGTCGTTGAAACTAATACGACTCTGTGAACAGTCAGAGCATCACAGATTGAAGATATATTACTGCAATAGTGTCTGACCGTGGATTTCTCCTTCTGGAAGGAACAAAATGATCTTTTGGTAAGTGTTGCTTAAAATGAACCTCTTAGCGTTAGAGTGGGCGCTAATATGAGAACAGCTGTGAAGGTCTGTGTTATTATAAGACTCCAATCCACATGTCATAGGGTTTATTTTGGCCTTGCCTGACAGGTGGAGCTTAGTCTATCAGAGCCATTTAGAAAAGGCACACAAAACTATATAAAAACGGACAAAATAATATTCAGTTTTACTGAAACCTGGCACTCCGTGTAGGGTAAAGCTTGTTTCGACTTTGGATCCTCTTTCTCTGGTCTGTTTGGTCTGATGTTTGTTTGTGAAAGCTGCACCTGCCGAGCTTCAGAACAAACAGCTACTTGGCTGGTTTCTTTTTCTTTATCAACTTCTTTATTCCCCATTAGTACATTTGCTGCTAAAAAAGAGTGACAACAGACTCCAGTGGCAGTGGAGGCAGACATGCAAAGCAGCATTAATCATGTATTTGTTTTGGTTGTTTTTGAGCCACACATCTTTAAAACTAGGTCACGTCTCCCACCCCCCCCCCCCCCCCCCTCCCCGCATGCATGCCATTTTACCAGATCGTCTGCCTGAGCCCGCCATACGAAGATTGATATTTGCATCGGACTCTGTGGGGGGAAATTGGCTTCTTGCTCCTGCCTCTCTTAAGCCTCCTTCACTCTCTCTTTGTCAGCGACCCAGTTTTTTTAACCTTTATTTATTTAGGTAAGATTTTCTGAGCTTGTTTGCTGTCTCTCACTCTTCCCCTCTTGCTTCATATTCATGATTTTACACACTTTCACACCTGGGAGCTGCAGAGTACAAGCCCTCCACTGAGCCCATCCATTCCAGGTTTCAGGGCAACATGCCTTTTTCAAGCCAGCTGTTGTGTAAAAAGCCTACATTTTATATTGAATATTTCTCCTGTTAAGCCTTTTATAACAACTTATTAATATGAATTAGCTATATGAGCAATGTTTGGCTAAATATTCATGCTTTTCCATAATTAAGCATCGAAGTACAATTACAGCCTTTGACATGTGGCCATTAAGTAACTCCAGTGAAGCAATTTGGAGGTTAAATGCCTTGCCCAAGGACAAATCCAGGAAGAAGAGCTTTCCCCTTACTAGACTGCGGTCCAAGACGCCTTTGGCTTACAATCCAGCTTACTTAACCTCTAAGCCACTGCAGTTCTGAATATGAATATCTACATTTGTGGACAAGCTGCATGGGTAATCATCTCTGCCTTTTTTTTTTTGTGAAGTATTCCTCTGTCTCAGACTCATTTCTTTGAATTCATGATTGTGAACATGAACGGAGGGCAGGGTTTAAGCTTGCTAGAGGCCAAAAATCACATCTGTTCAAACGGCGGAGCACAGTCATTCAAATCCTTATTGAAGCAGGAACAAAGCTTAATTGCATGACCTTTGAGTGAAGCCTTGGCAATCAGCCTGCCCTTGGCGTGGGGGGGGAGGCGTCGTCGCTCCACGCGTCATTCAGGCCATGGGCTGGTGATGAGGAGCCGGCATTCAGAGAAATCTCAAAAGGACTTGTTCACTGTCTCGTCTCACGCTAATGAGGGGCATAAATTGTAGGCAGAGTGCCTTTTCAGAGCTCTGCAGTACCAAGTTGGGCTAATAGCTACGGATGTGACATTTCAGATCCAAGACGTGAGAGGGGACTATAGAAAGAGCAGGAGGAAATCCTTTTCACATTGCTATCAAATCCTTTATGTGTTAAGCGAGAAGCGTCAAGGCTGTTGACGTGAGTGATTCACTTTAGAGCGATAATGTTTCTGCATAATAACTGTGACTTCACTGTTGCTTTTACGCCTCTTTCTCACTCGGGGCAGGTGTGTAGAGAGTTCACTGAAAGCTTTCTCCAGGCCTGAGCCCTTTGCTCTGCATGGGGCCCGTTCTGCAGCTTTTATAAAGAGAAATCTGCCATCTGAAAACCGTCTGACTCCATAAAAGGTGATAAAGAGAGAAAAAAGACTTGTATACTTGACTTCAGGGCTCAGCTGTGTAAATCACAGGTTTGCTTTGTGTGTGCTGCATTGTCTTATTTGATATACTGTATCTGTGATGTTCCTTTTCGACATTATTAAGTTCCAAGCTTTATAATAGAAACATTTATTGTCTTTTCAAACTCCATTGTTCACAATTTCATTTAAAACATATTGTGGTTTCATCAAGTCGTTTTTTCCTGGAAAATAAATATTTTAACAGCCAATGTGGAAGCTTTCATAAACTGCTAAAATGTTGAACCGCTATTGCAATATTTCAATATCGGGGGAGTAGCATGTTGTAAAAATATGTTATATATATTTACCTTTTATATTTGTACTTTATCTCCCTCCACCTCATGCGCTGTTTAACTACTCTCTGTTCTTCATCTGTTCTTTTCCTCCTTCTCTCGTCTTGACCCCAAGTGTTCTGTTTTCCCCTTGGACTTCATCCTGCTTCTCTCCTCTCTGTCCAGCTCGGTAAACGCAGAGATAAATAGCAGACCGGTGGCCATTTTTCAGCGGTCTATTTGCCCGTGATAGAGAACCAACTTGGGAAACGTTGCTGTTTCAGTACAAATACAAATATTAAGAGGATGGTTGAGAGCCGTGAATTGTTACAGTCAAATCGAGGGTCCTTTTTGTCTTTTGTGCACCAGTCAATCTTCAAATTGGAGTTAAATCACAGGTTAAATGTTCTTTAGAGCATCTTGAGCATTTTTCTCTTCCATGATCGTGATGTTCCGTTAAATGTCTGTTTCCTTGTATCTTATCTTAAATATTTGTCCTTGTTGATGTTATCGTATTGTATCGGAATCATATCAGTATCATATGTAATGAGGAGATTCAGAAGCCTCTTTAATGTCAGCAAATATTTTGTATTTGTTTGTTGATCACTGTGGAAATATTATTATTTTCATCCTTAAATACAAAAATAGCCTCTGGTGGATGGAAAAACCTTTTAAACATATGGATTTCAGCTTAGTTACATTGATTTGTATTTATATTGTTTTGTTATCAATTAGGGATGTCCCGATCACCTTTTTTTGCTCCCGATCCGATTCCGATCATTTGATTTTGACAATCTGCTGATACCGATTTCCCCCGATCCGATCTTTATGCAATGCATTAAGAGAAAAAAAAGGTAACAGATAACGGCTGGTCATCCAACGCGATGAATTCAGCTATCTTGGCTGTTATTTTTTTGGCCTTTTCACTGTTCTGGGGCAGTTTCTCTTTCCTTTTAAAAGTCTCTGAAAGTGTCGGTTGTTTCAGTGCGGTTACCTGATTGGCCGCTGTGTACTCGTCGTGTTGTTGTTGGTATTTAGAGAGTTTAGACCGTTGTCTCACCGTCCCGCGTCACAATTATCATCGTCAATTCGATTGCTCTCCGATGCAAGTCGACCACTGAGCCCATCACGCCCTGCTCTGAACGTCCTCAAAACCTTCATAATATTTTAACTTTTTCGCTTCCGTTACTTGTCGGTCTACGTTACAAACCGTTCGCCTCAAGGCGCCACCTTTCTTGTCAGCGATGCAAGTTGGTGCTGGTTGATTATGCGGTNTGAACATGGTCATTTTTGTTTTGTAACATTAAATAAAATAATAAAAATATTTTATAAAAAAAAAAAAAAAAAAAAAGATTCTCGATCCCCGATTTTTTTCCTCCCGATTCCGATGTTTTGAAAATCACGTGATCGGGGATCGGAGCCGATAGGATTGGGACATCTCTATTATCAATGTATTGGGATTGGGTAAAGCCAGAGCTGTGGAAAGGTGTGCAAGTAAAAGCTTGGTGTTGCTTGCTGTTCTGAAATCATTTTATTTTGTTCATCCTTTTGCATGAGAGAGGTCAATTTTTCCTTCAGCTCCATTAATACAATGCATTCGAGGTACATCACACTGGATGGGTTGTGCATTTTTTATTTGTTATTCTTAAATAAAGGCCATAATTGGTTAAATTCATAACAGAGTGTATGTATGCAGATACCAGATTCCTGTCTTGATGCATGTTAGTGTTTTATACTTTGCTGAAATCACTGAGTCACTGCTCTGTTCTCTCTGTCACTCTCTCGTCAACCCCTTTCCCTCCTTCTCTGTCCTTTTCTCACTCTTAATCACCCACTCAAAACTCACACACACACACACACACACACACACACACACACACACACACACACACACACACACACACAC
>NW_011347168.1:51236-71417 GCF_000735185.1 Notothenia coriiceps
TCGTGTCCGTTCGTCGACACACACACACACACACACACACACACACACACACACACACACACACACAGACACACACACACACACCCTGTTCTCCTTGAGTCCTGTGGACTTTCCAAGCAGCCAATCATTAGAGCCCGTCCCTCTGCTGTGATGTGGCTGCTAAAATTAGCCTCCTCTCTCTGTGAGTCGACATCTGCCATGACGCACAGTGGAGAGCCAGGTAGCCATGATGCCCAGAGAAAGAAAAATACTTCTCCTTATTCCTTTCTTTACCTTACACCTCCTCCCTTCCCCTTTTCCTTCCTTTTTCCCTTTGCTTTTCTGTCTTTTCTGCTTTCTTTCTTATTGAGCTTCCATTACTCTGTTGTTGCTTTATTTCTTTACCTTAGAGATTCTTCTTTTGTGTCTTTAGCAGGTCTATTTTATTGTCCTCTTCAGTCTGTTAAGTAAAATATTAACCCATTTAAGGCTCAGGTATGAGGTCTGACTGCTGCTGGTTCTGCTTTTGTGATTTCTTTTGACATCACAAAGTGACTATTATTTTGCCAGTATATGTCACAATGCCAGAAGGTGAACGTATTCTTTCACAGTTCAGTCATTTCAGTCGTTGCTTCAAGCTCTTGTCCTTTAAAGTCAAAATTCTTTCTGTAGTGTTTGCATAAAAGATGTCATTCAACTCTATGATGAATTGACTTTCTTATAGTGGTTATTGAAACCTTTTAATAGACATGAATCATTCTATTTAGGTGAATGTATTCAATGTACAAAAGCTAGCTTACAGTTTAGGTTCTTAAAATCTAGAAACATGAACACATAACTGTGTATTGATTCTGTTTTGTATTCACTTCTCAAAGTCACTTTCTTGTTGTCTAAGGGTTTTTCTCTGCAGTTAAGGCATCTGTTGCAGTACAGTTAGTTTCCCTTATTTACAAAAGCTTTTTAAGCATAAATATTAATTATTTGAGTCGGTTTAGGTTCAGTCGGCTGATGAGATAAATTATTTAGGCTCTGTTAACAGTCATAAATCTTTCCACTAACCACCTACCTGACGTGTGACAACCACCAACTGTGAACTGTCATGTCATCAGTTAATATGACTGTCATGTCATATTAAGCTGGGTTATAAAGGTCATCTTCTTCCATTTAAATATACTTAAACAATGTAATATAAAGATTTGTTTAAATTTAGTGATTTAATGTGGTGATCCGTGACCCATCCTTAAAGCCCTCCAGGTTGCCATGGCACCCACTTTGGAACATTTATGGAGGATGTCAGAATAAAAACTGAATATCAAATTCAGTTTAGAGTTATATTTATGCAGCTTTAGCTTTGGTTTAACACTCATCTTTAATTATTTATGATCTGTTGGCATTAAACACGAAATGATAGTATGCAAGCTCATTTTACACTTCATTTATGTTGCATGTAGGGCTGCACGATATATCGTGTCGTGCCGATAAGCGCATGCACGATATTCACATTGCGTGGACGTGCAATTTAAAAAAGAAAAAAATATGTTTAGGACGTGTGATATTAAGTAGGCAAATTTAACTCAAATACGTCATGTCAGGGGTGAGTAAGTGACCTGCCGGCTCTGCATGCACAGCAAACCACCAATCACAAACGGACCCGGTGATCAAAGGTACAAACACTGAATCCTTCATCCGGTTAAATATAGTTAAAAAAAGACCAATTGTATAGCATTAAAGTTCAAGAAAGGATGGTTTGCGGGAAAAAAAAATGTATTTTCTTCAATTCCTGTATGTTTTCATATCGCAATATATATCGCAGGGGGGAAAAAATTGCAATGTCCGGTTTTTCCACTATCGTGCAGACCTAGTTGCATGATTTAACTGATTGTCATTATTTGCACCAATGCTGTGATAAAGCAATATTAAGTAAGCAACATGAGAAAAGTCACTTCTTTATAGTACATTCGGTTTGTTAAGCTGGACTCATGCTGCCCTTATTGCTCACTTGCACCTTGTGGGGTGCTTATATTTGTCGCACCACTATTGCACCCCTTATCACAGCAGAGGAAGCCTTTCTACAGTTTAGCAGTCTAATAATAACAGCAGGATAAAAAGTGAAGGACAGAGCAACCTCTCTCCCTCTCTTTCTATCTGTGCTCTCTTCCCTTTCAATGTCACACAAAAACAATGCTGCTTGTTTCTCTTTCAAGATAACCAGCGAGCCCAACAGAAGTGTGTTATATCATTGGGCCTTTAAAAGCTCTTAAAGCTCTTTGTCTCTGTGCTTCAAGGAAACTGGCTCAGCAGCAACTTAAAAACAGGGTTTATTTGTGCGCTGAATGGCCTGTGTTACTGTGTGCACTGTAATGTGTTAGTTTGTGGGGAAAATGTTGACTTTCTATACGTCCCATTTCTATAGTCTCATTTTGGGATCACTAAAGTTAATCTACCTGTGTGTGTCTTTGTTTATGTGTTAGTTTATTTATTTCCCTGTGTGTGTGTTCAGTTGCGTCACTACTGTATGTACGTGTATCAGTGTCTGCATGTGTTCTTCTATCTGCCCAGATGACTGTGTTTCCTAGTTTGAAATGTCAAACAGTTTCAACAGTCATCTCTAGGGTTTCTGTTTGGCTCATGTTAAAGCCGAGTGGTAATCTATCAGCGTCCGCAGATGGTCAGAGATTACAGTCAGTCCCATGTATAACACAGAGACACAGACTTCCTCATACAGCAAACAAACACGCTGAGTCAGAGCTCGCAGAAGCTTAAAGTTTGCAGGAGAAAGTGAGCGTGTGTTCCTGGAAGAATCAAGATTCAAATAGCCTGGCATTGAGATAAATCATGGGGCAACTGACGGACGTAACGGCAGCACTTTAAGTACACATATCAGTAGTTGTTGTCACAGTATTAGCAGTAGCCATAAATACTCGTTAACCTAGTAGTTGTAGTACAAATAGTAGTTGTAAAGGTTATAGACAGGAATTCCTAAACACTAGCTCTCTTATAAATGGCCGGTTTTTGTCTCATGTCATCAGTCCAGATCTAGATTGGACTTAATGAGAGTGCAGCATGCACACAGCCCATAACTCAACATAGCATACTGACCTACTGACTGACTGACTGGCCAGAGGAATGTGTGTGTGTGTGTGTGTGTGTGTGTCTGTGATTCACTACTACTTGTGTTTGTTTGACCATGTTCTGCTTGTATGGTGCGTGTATGCAACAGTTTCCGTGTGTGTTTTCTTCTCTTACAGTAAGATTGAACTAGGCTTTATAGTATCTGAGCAGCTGAATCCCTTCCATTCCGTTCCTGCGAGGGCTCATAGATCACTCTGCACGGCATGATTGGATGGCTTGTGATGCAAAACAAAACTGATGACGGGGACAAAAAATCTACACTTGTGTTATTGAAATGCAATTGAGTGCCATGTTTTCAGTTTGACAGCCTGTCACATTTACGATGCCCCGAACGGAACGATCCAGAAATGTGCGGCAGATGCAGACGATGTCTCTGCTGTTTAGATAATTGTAGAAACAGTTATTAAGCCAACCTCACAGCAGCATTTCTAGCAGATACTAATGTGTTTTCACCTTGTTGCTGCAGAAAACAAAAATAAATTGTGTAAATAAAGCAGATGAGCAATACACTGAAATGGCCACAAGCAGCTGAATACAATGGATGACTGTGATGAAATATGAATTTATTGCATGCTGAAGGGGGTTTTCTTTCTTATCTGTTGGAAATGTTCTCTGTTATTCCCCCTGCTACAGGAGTTGAGCATCCACTCAATACTTTCATTTGCAAATTATGATTTATCAAATTTGGGAAGCTGAGTTGAAATGGCAAAATCAAATCATATGTTCCTTAGAACAGAGTTATTAAAGTTGATCGATGTGAAAAATCTTTCAGGCAAATAAATAAATGATGTGATAAATGGAGAAAGAAATGCACTTTTTGAGTAATTGCGGACAGAGTTTCCAAGGCTGTTCGAGACTCATTGCACAACAGTCTCTGTCCTCCACAAACAGCCAGAAAAGACATTTGAACTGTCACTCCCGAACATGAGTCTTCATTTGTCTCCTGCTAGAACAAAACCAAATGCATTTCTTTATTTTTGACTTGCATGAAATATCACTGACATTAAAAGGACTCTGTAGATAGAAGACAAACAAGTTACTCAAATCTAATCGCTCTTAAAGGCACTCTCCTTTTTTACTCGATGCATTTTGCCTCTGAGAGAAATGCTCATCATTTCTATTTGACCTTTTACTTAATACACATTTTAGTTTGAGAACAGCTATTGTTCATCTGCCCCGCTACCTTCAGTTTCAGTTAAAAAAGATTCAAACAATGGACGTTAAAGTTGTGTGATTTTGAGTTGGTTGGCGGAAGGTCTACAGTATTCAACCACATTATTTGACGCTTTATTCTACAGTAAATTTCATTATCTGGCAAATTGATTTACATATTTTTGGCACATTATTCTGCAGCTGTATTTTTGAGGATTACCTGATTAACAATAGTTATATTTGGATTTGGGATTCATTTGTTTTCTGGAAAATCAACCAGAGTTTATTGTTTAATAAATAATACATTTTAAGCGGAATTAAACGGCATTTTTAAGCACGCGTGGAAATGTGTGTCGTACACCGCCCCCCCACTTCATTGCCATTTACTACACGTTGATCAGGAGGTTAAGGATCCTGGAGTGGTTCAGAAGATGTGGGGAAACCAGAACCAACGCGCTGGATCTATCTAACCTGTTATATAACACTTCTCTTCCATCTGTCGGCCTGTCACCCATCACTGCATAACGGTCCCAAAAAGAGTTAGAGGATGAAAAGGGCGGGCGGTGGATGAGAGGAAGAGCAGGATGGAGATGTGCTGCAGAGAGAGAGAGAGAAACAAGGACATAAAACTGCAGGAGCTTGTAATAGTTTCCTACACATTAATTAGCTCCAGTCAATCCTGTACAAACACACGGCCATAAAACTGATTTACTGAGATCCCCTCCTCCATCTTATTCTCTTCCTCATTCTTTCCTCTCCTCCCGTTTCATCTCTTTTACTTTTCCTTCGACTTTTCATCCATCCTTTTTTCTGTTCTCTCCCCTTTTCTCTTCCTTTTCCTGATTTTCTCTAGCCTCTTCCTTCATCTCTCTTCTTCTCCCTCTGCCTCTCAAAACTAATTCTAACCCTTTTCCTCCTCTCTTCCTCGTTCCTCTCCTTTCATCTCCTTTTTCTTCCTTTTCTCCTTTCATCCCTTCTCCTCTATTCTTGTAATTTCCTATTGCCTCTCCTCTTTTACCTCCTTTCTTCTTCTCACTTCTTTTATTTTGTTGCCCTTTATCCTCTCTTTTGTTTTCACTTGTATATGCAAGTATGAAGATAAAGCAAGACACTGTAGGTGAATGGAGAGAAAGAGAGAGAGAGAGAGAGAGAGAGAGATTGAGGAGTGGATCGCCCTCTGTCCGTTCTCCCCTCGTAATGCTGAAGGGGAAGGCAAGATTAATCAGGGCCTTGACTCACACACACTTTTCAACACTTATTCATACACACACACACACACACACACACACACACACACACACACACACACACTATTGCATTATTATGTTGTTCTGGCTTGCAGACAGTAGAGAGCCAACAGCAGAAGCAAGGATGCTGCTTTTACATATGGTCTATTCATATAGTGCTCTCTCACACACACACACACACACACACACACACACACACACACACACACACACACACACACACACACACACACACCAGTTTCCTCCTCGTCCGTCCTTGTCTCTCANCAATCCAATATTTAGATGTTGGGTATCCTTTTGTTGAACGGTCTGTTTAAAATGAATTGAAGCATCAGACTAAAAAAGCTTTTGAAAATAGCAGAATATTTCGATTAAGGTCAAAATATAATATTTGTAAATCTGACTCTGAAAGAGTCAGTGCCTCACCAGCCATGAACCCCACCTTACGTCAATGATAGGACCACTAAGTGTAAACAAGGTAAATATAGCTAATGCTAGCTGTGCAATAAGCATGTATACAGGCTAGTATGGCTAATGCTAGCATGTATGCTAACGCTTTCTCATTGTGTTTAAACATCTCCGAATGTCATCCCATAAACACAATACATGTTTATAATCCTTACAGTGTAAGTGTAAGGCTTCAGTGTTTCCCCTAGGATGGAGTCGTAGCAGCGGTGTTAAGCCACGTGGGTCCAGCATAATGTGAGCGCGGAGCGCATGGAATTTTTTAGTGTGTCCGAAGTGCGCCCCGCCAATTTGTTTCTATGTGTCTGCCAGCACAAGAAAGGCTCTTGAGGCCTAGTAACAGGGCCGGTTCTAGCCAATTTGTTGCCCAAGGCGAGATTTTATATATAAGGAATAAATGAAAAATCTCTACAAAAGACATACACTACAAAAACAGAAACTTAGCGACATAGGTAATAGACGTCAAAATGGCTTCAAATGTATTCAGTATTGTATGAGCATGTTTGAATTGGGGGGGTGGACATCACATCCTCTAGGGGGGTCCGGGGGTATTTTTTTGAACATTTTAAAGTAAAATGCTTCAATCTGGTGCACTTTGAGCACACAATTACTAGAGACCTGATCTAGGGGGTACAACTCTAAAACCCCCATATGAAAAAGATCGGTTTACATTTTAATAATCAAATAAGTATGTGAACATAACCAATAACCTAATAATCTAAACACCGAGAGAGTCCTTTACCTCACTGAGCCTCTCAGTCTGACAGGAGAGCTCTCCTCCACCCTGGTTGTAAAAACATCTACTTCTTATATCCGTTAGCGCAGCTAGCACCAGATTCGAATAACAACAGCGCCGGTACCGGTGCGCCCTCTCTCTCTCTCTCTCCCTCGCTCGCTCTCTCGCTCCCACGCTCGCACTTTGGCTGTGAGCTGCGGGCGCCTGATAAGCCAACATCCCCCATTTTCATCACTTACAGCGCCCATCGTACAGGGCAAATGAAAAGTGCAACCGGGGTGAAAAGGGTGTTACATTTACTTAATTATGAATTTTGTTACATCAAGGTCGAAAATTAGGATGAGCGCCCTCCAGATCTGGCGCCCTAGGCGACCGCCCATGTCGCCTATGCCAAAAATCTTCTCTGCCTAGTACATACAGTGGCAATGTCTCAAGATTTAGCAAAAATACACCTTTATTGAACATACAGTAACACAAATACTACAAATCCACATAACAAACAATCACCTGGTACCTGGCTGGCGCCACCCAGCAGCGGCGCGCCGCGCATATCTCTGCAGCGGCGCTGCGCCGCCACTATTTGTAGATAGGGGAAACACTGGACTTTGTTAATCTTTTTCATTTTTTCACAAGTGCCAACACAAGGTAGACCTTTTTCTAGTTTTGAGTGAAATGTCTCAACCGCTATTGGATGCATAAACATGACATTTTTTACAGTTTATTTAGGTCTATATCAGTATTAATAACATGCCACCATCAAGTCAAATGTAAAATCTTTCTTATTTTTTTTGATAATGAACAAATATCTGCACAACGAATGACATTACCATTTAGTGTTCTTCTTAGTTTTGTACAACAAACATTTGACCCTAACAGACTCAAATATTCTTTAAAACCTTTAATAATAATGCATAGAGAAATGTGTCATTCAGCAAAGAACATTTCTAGAGAACAATGTTGAATTTCTCACATTAGGTTTAGAAAAATTCGGTTGGTGGGTCTTTCTTCACAAAAGCTCCTTTAATTCCGCCCCCTCACCGCGCCCCCTCTTCTATTTCTCTCTTATTACCGTGTTTGTCTTCTTAGAAATCCCTTTGACTATTTGTCTTCTTTGTGTAAGTTAGGTCAGGGAGCGAGGGAGAGGTTAATGGAGAGACAGGGAGGGAGCAAGGGAGTCGGATGGCGGAGAAGAGCATAAAGCAGGGATAAGGAGGCTTAAGATTTAATGATAAAATGTAAAGTGAAGTCATACGGTTGATTTGGCACCATTGTGTGTGTTGCTTGTTTCCCTCTCTGTGTGTTGCTTGTTTTTGTGTGTGTGCTGTGTGTGTTCTTGGCAGATGTCCTTGACTATATGACTGATAATATCATTGCTTTAGGTCCCAGTTAGAGCAGACAGACAGACAGACAGACAGACAGTGTGTGTGTGTGTGTGTGTGTGTGTGTGTGTGTGTGTGTGTGTGTGTGTGTGTGTGTGTGTGTGTGTGTGTGTGTGTGTGTGTGTGTGTGTGTGTGTGTGTGTGTGTGTGTGTGTGTGTGTGTGATAGAAGTGTGTATGCTCACATTATGTGTGAGAATGATTGTGTCTGCTTGAATACACACACTCCCTCAGGTCATCAAAACGCTGCCTCACACACAAACCCATCTTGTTTGTTTCTATCCAATCCTCCTACATACTCAATTTGCTATCATTATATACAGTGTATACAGTATTTGAACCTGTATAGGTCTCCAGATTAACATCAACAATTTGTTTAATGGTGACCGTGACCAGCACTTCAGCTTATCCACTTGCTACTTCCTCCTTCCTCTTCATCGCTCCACTTCCTCTGGCAGTAGGTTGTTGGCCTCATTTGTCTCTGGAGTCTCCTCACTTGTGTCTTTTCCTCACATCCTAGTCCCCTTCATATAAGATCTGAAGAAAATGATGATGATATTGAAAGATATGCGAGGATAGAGGTTACACTTTTGCAATAAAATGAGACATCCTAACCCTTCAGCATCATCTAAAGCCATGAGACGATGACAGACAAACCCCCCAAAAGAAAACAGACACATTTGCATAAAGGTCAGGAACACCGCAGATGAAAACCACTCAATCGAACCGAGGCAATGACTTATTACCTAAGCAAGCCTTAGATATGGATCTAGTCAACACCCCACAATGAGGGGATTAAGGCTTTGCCAGATGAATGCTACTCAGAGCTTTTCCACATCTGTTCCATTTATTCGTCACCTCCAATGTTACACCGACGCTTAGTGTCAAGCAGCAATTCAGGCAGAATACAAAAATGCATCATTCTGAGGTTATAGTGGATTCATGTTTAACATGAACTATGGAATAATGCAGGATCAAGTTTGTTTTTTGTCATTAACCCCTTATAAAGTGGCTGGTGGTGATTGGTCAATATGTTCTCAGTTTAACAATTGTTTTTGCTTTGCCTATAAAATGTCTCAAATCGGGGGTCTAAAATCTTGTTTTGTCCACAACTAATATATTGCGCTTACTGTTGAAGTGAATTAAAGAAACCAGAAAATATTAATATTTTAAAGGTCCCATGTCATGCTTTTCCGGTTATTACCCGTCCCCTTGTGTGTTATGTAGCTTTTTCTGCATGTAAACGGTCTGCAAAGTCACAAACCCTCAAAGTACACCTTGTAGCGAGTACAACTCTAACACAGAAAATACCTGTCTATGCTGCCCCAGAACGCCTCGTTGGAGATTTCTCTTTTTCTTCCTGGGTACAGTGACGTATTGGGTATAGTTACGTTATGTGCACGGAGCCGTTACGTTTGGACCAATCTGCGGATTTCTCAGTCTGAGACGGCCGGACGCGGGGAGGCTGCGGGTGGGTGTGTGTGTGTGTGTGTGTGTGTGCACACACAGACTCACAGCCAGGCTGCGGGTGTGTGTGTGTGTGTGTGCTCGGGCTGGGTTCTGGCTGGGTTTCGCTGTGTCTCGCTGTCTCGCAGACCCCACGCAGCAGCCAGGAAACAACACCAGTAATCCAGCTCACACTGTCCGCTCCTCGCAGCAGAGAGCCCCGCAATGTCCCGCCAACACGGCACCCAGATCCCACGCAGCATTCTCATCTGTTTGTCATTGCTGGTGTCATTTTCTGGTTGCTAACAAATGCCATTGTAACACATATAGACACATCAGAGCACAGTGGGCTCCAACAAACCGTTTAGGACAGAGAGTGAATAGCCAGTGTTCGAATTACCCATTTGCTTTCGGGGGAGCCCTATTTATTTATTTTTTTGGCAATCATATAGGCAGACCTGAAAGATGTATATGTTTCCTGTATACATAGCATACTATACAGAGATGCTGTAAGATGCAATGTGAGTTTGGAAAATGGAAAAATGTAAATCTATTCTAGTAGACCTCAACAATGGAATTATGATCAGTAGAAATGGCCATGTCATGGGACCTTTAAAGATTCAGAAAATGTTGACTTCTTAAAAGATTAGGCAAACTGATTCATCAATTTTCATATAGTTGTGGATTAATTACATATTTGATAACAAATTGTTCAAATAATGAATCTTTGCAGCTATTCTCTGAAAACCCAAGCAGGCGTGTTACTGTATACAGGACATCTTCACTGTTTTTGACCATTTAACCAAACTTTTCTATCTTCCCCTCTCCTCTTATGTTTTTTTCTGTATGCAGGTATTTCGTACCGACTTCATCACGGCCATGAAGGTGCCGGACTCGGCCCAGCTCGGCCCGGGTGATTTCTACGTGCTCTCGGACCCGTGGAGACAGGAGTGGGAGAAGGGGGTGCAGGTCCCTGCCAGCCTGGAGGCCATCCCAGAGCCTGTTGTCAGGTAGGACACACACACAAACAACCATGAAGTAAACGAGGAAAAAAGGTTGTGATCTGTTTTTATTAGTGGTTCACTATTAGCTCAACCTCTGGCTGCAGAGACATGATGTCAATATGTGAACACACTGGCAGGGTTCCCACGGTTACAGAGTTCCTCCTGAAGGGTTATGAGATTTGAACTTGTTGTTTGCCATGACTAATAGTTGTTTTGGAACATTTCCAAATTGTCAATGAACTTGTGGGAACTTATGAAATTTGAGATTCTAGTTTATACAACCGTGCAAATTTAATTTGCTCAAGTGATCTTAAAGAATGTGACAAATTGAGTGTGCTGAGATACCACAAGGAATGGTTTTGTATTTTTTTTCAAGAAATACAGCTGTTGTATCAACATTTTTTTTTAAATTTCACATTGGCATTGAATTGTAACAACTTGTGGGAACTCTTTACATAAGGAACAGCTTGTAATTACACTTATTTGCATGAAACAGTATATGTGTTTATGGACTGCATGTACATAAACACAACTTCACAAAAAAGTCAACAGGGACTCAAACTGAGATCTTCTGCTTTTGACTCTTATTTGTACACAAACACACACTGTAGTGAGCAGGTTTTGATGTAACTGCAGGGAATGAAACACACACACACACACACACACACACACACACACACACACACACACACACACACACACACACACACACACACACACAAGCAAGCTGGTGGGCAGATGTGTGCAGACATGCACTTCGACCCACTTATATTCCCTCACACTGTAGATTAGTCTGGGCATGCTCTCTCTCTCTCTCTCGCCCGGCCAGCTTGTTGTAGCTCTCTAGTACTGCAGCTGCTTCACATACCCATGTGGTTTGTTTGGCGTTCTAGGAACTAATGAAAATGCTCAGACTGCCTAGTAATGCCTGTTAAACAGACATGTCATACTGAGAGGCCACACACATACACAAACACACGTATGCTCTATGGGAGACAAATCATCAAGTCATGTGAGATCTGGTCAAATGTTCTGTATCCAGTAATTATAATTTTTTAACCCTGATTTAGGAAAAGCAGATGTGTAGGTAGATTCATTTTCAACAAAAAAGACTAAGTAAATAAAACATTTATTTCTTAAACAAAGATTTCATAGCAAGTGACATTTAGTTGCATGTGAAACAGCCGAACAGCTGTAAGAGTAATACTCTTTTAATGTGTCAGAGTTAAAATCACATTCTTCTAGTTCATACTCTTGACTGGAGTTCAAAGCCTTTCCTCCACTTCTTCGTGTTTTTGGAGCCAATTTGTGCTTTTTGTCCCTTTTTCCAAATCAATCCAAGAATCAGAGTCACTGTGTTGCAGAAAGTTATACATATATTAAATATGTGAAAGACAATACAATAAAATGAGCTAATTAGATGTTTTAGATTCATCAAAAGTGTCTGGTTGGTGATTGTTTCATGCACAAGTTACTAACCATCACATGAAATAACACTTCGTAATAAAACATTTATCAAATCTTATGCCGCAAAATGATGTTGCTTGGGTAATGAAGAAACTAAGGGACCTGAAATTCAACTTTGACTTGACAAGAAGCTCACAGTTTTAAACAAATAAAGTGCAGTTTACAAAGACAGAACAGAGAATGGCTTTCTTCCAGTCTTAATGATGGCAGAAGGAAAGAGTAATACATATTATAGATGAAAATACATAAGAACTCTGTATCATCTCTGATAAATGTGTCTCCCTTTCTGTTTACATTGTCTAATAGGTTAATATCTCAGCAGATACACATAGTGTGAGACACACACACACACACTCACACAAACATTATGGAGCTAACAGATTGAAGAGAGCCTGAAGGCAGGGAGATAGATGAGCAGATAGGGAGAGAAAGAGCAATGGCAGAGATAGATAAGGATAGATGGATGAATGGGGGCTAATATATTATCTTACATGTGATACTGATAGGGTGATGAAGTGATTTACAGTGATGCTGAAATGGAGTGATGATGGATAGATGGCGAGATAGAGGACAAGAGGGGTGAGTCTAAGTGTGACTGAGCTGATGGTCTCTGTCAATGTCCCTGACAACGATTTGTTCATCTTTTTCCTGTCGTGTGTCATCTGAAAGCCATGCTTCTCCTTCCACTCACTCTCTCCTTTTGATATGTTTGGGCTAAAATCACCAGCAATGTTTGAGACTTCCGTGGTTTTACCAGTACGATCTCCTGTGGTTGGGAATTATTCATAGGAAACCTTATTCCAATGCTTAACATGGATGAAGATTTAATGAAAATATCACAAAACTGCCATAAAAGGTCACATTTCAAATTAATTGCATTGGAGAGAAGGGTAACAAAAACAGCTGCTGCTGAGCATGACAGTAAGGATGTTTTGCAGAGGAACAAAATATAAAAGTTACGTTACAAGTCCAAAGCATTCTGCTCAGAACTGCTGTCTCTCAAGGCCTAGGGCTCCATGGATATAATATTGCACAGTAGTTTTGATCCATTGTGTTATAACAGGATGTTGAGATATCCGGTACAAAACTACACATAGTATGGCGGGACAGAAGAAGTGAGGCAAGACTTTCAGTGCAGTGTGATGGCATAAAATCAGAGCAGTGTGCAGAGGCCATGGCGGTGCCACAAGGCTGGACTTGGACAGGGTTGGGCTCACTCTATCCATTTAAAAAAAACAAGGGGCTCTCATTGGTGCAAAGCTTTTGTGAGGATGTTGAAACGGCTCTCACATGTGTTAATATAAGCAGCCCTGTTAGCCTCTTAGCATAACTTAGCACAAAGACTGGAAAAAGTGGAAAGAGCTAACCTTGATCTGTTAAATCGTAACTACATTGGCTAACTAGCACCTCTAAAACCCTGGAAATCAATGTTTCGATTAGTTATAATAAAAAGTTGTAATGGAGGTGATCTTTGGGGCCATATATCTCGGCCTCCGTTACGGATTGTATAGCTTCGTTGTTGGCGAAGTGTATTGATTTGTTCCGCCCTGGAACGTTGCACAGGAAGCGTGTGGTTGTATGTAATTTGTGCATCTGTTTGTCGCGATCTGTGTTTGAGTTTGTCTGTCTCTGTTTCCTGTTTTAGTTTGAAAAGTGTTCCCCCTCCCGTCTTGTCTGTTGCTGGTGATTGTGTTCACCTGGTGCCCTGTGTTGTCTCCTCCCCCCCCACCTGTGTCTTGTTGGTTTGATTAGTCCTGTGTGTATTTAGGTGCCGTTACCCTGTTAATGTGTGAGTGTGAGATCCTTGTTGCTGGTGACTGTGTTCACGTGAGACAGTCATATTGAGGCTGTGTATCATGTACCACAAAGAGGAATAAATGCCCACACCGGGTTGTATTTGAACTCTCTGCCTCCTTGCTCAACGGTCAGCTTCACATAAGTAATGACGCTGATTTCATTTCTAAATGTTGCTTACACTGACATATTTTGTAAACCAAAAAAATGCGGGTAAAATTAGGAGTTTTAGCTATTTCTGTACTCCTTCAACCCTCCTATCCTGTTTCCTTTATTGTTCCTCTCTTGTCTATGTCTTCTGCTCTACATTTCTTTCTTTCCCTGGCTCCCTTCCTTAAACTCCCACCTTTTCCTCTTACTTTTTTTTCTACTTTTTATTTTTCTATGAATAATGACATCATCTCCAAAAATTGTTGGAGAGGAAAAGGGCTGCAGGCCCTGTCTGGTTTTGACAACACTCCTCTTTAACATTTCTCTCTCTCTCTCTTTCTCTCTCTTTGGACCAATTTGGCTGCTGCGGTATGATTTTCAGTAAACTATATAGGCGGATGGTGAAGAGGTCATTATGATTTGATGTTTTTTTTTTGCCTCTTCTTATCAAAACACTGCAAGAGAGTCTCACTCTCCTCCTCTCTCTGTCTCCCGTTGCTTATCCACTTTCTTTCTGTTTTTTACCTACTTTACCTCATACTCCTCTGTCTCTTTTTCCTCTCATGTTTCTCTCTTTCTCCACTTGCTGCCCTTCTGACTTTCCTCTTGCCTTCTTTGGCCGTCCCTGTTATTTAATTACTCACTCCCTCTCTTGTTCCTTTCTCTCTCCCTCTTTCTCTCCATCGTTTTCTCGGGCTGAGTGGAAGTAATTAGCAGTTGCATAACACTGGCTATGTGCAGACAGAGAATGGGTCTTTGGCAGACTCGACAGCCTCGGTCCCCAATGACAACACAGAGCCGCAGAGGGAAATAATCACACATACACATAAGAAGATCTGCATAAAATGAAAAAAAATTAGATATAGGTTATTTAATTTATTGCTTCACTTTTCCCTCTTGCACTGGTGGCCGAGTGAGTGAATGTGAACCCGCTGTTTGTCGTTTGGCTGAACACGTTGGTCTTCTGAACGGCGTGCAAAGCTGCGGCCGCCGGGAGGGAACATCACATGGAGGGAGATGCCTTACCAAAGTGGTTCATAAAATGACTGATTATGCTGATTTTAATTTGTGAAATTGTAATTTCCAATGCTCGGCAGGCATGAAATGTTTCACAGAGTCTTGTTATATTCAAAGATATTGCCATATGTGGTTGACAAACTTCAAGAATCCATGGAATTCATGACATTTTAAGCTTAATTTCAGTTGAGATTGCAGGAGAATAATTTGCACCATTTGCATTACATTACATTACATTACATTTGCAGTGGTGGAATATCAGTAGGTCAGGTTTCGGTCAGGTGTAATCATATGCAAAACTTGGATTAGGCAGGCATGGATGCTATGTAAACACTTTGGTCAACAAGCTGCCCACAGGGGATGTAAGGTATGAACGCTGAGAGGAAGCAGATAGTGTCGCTTAAAATGGCAACAAGGCCTTTTTTTTTTTACTAGGTGTATCCCATTGAGATCATTGATCTCTTTTTCAAGGGAGACCTGCTCAAGTAGGTTCCACATGAAACATAAAAAAACATAAACAGAACAACAAAAGGACATCTTACAGCATCATTACAGGGATTACAATTGACATAACTATCCACATGAACATGTACCAACAGCTTCCGATTGAGTAGCATCCAACCGAGCTTTAAAAACAGACTTTGAGAATCGGAAGGATCGCTTTCTGTTTAATTCCTCCTCTTGATTAAGCAAAAGGCTTGGGTTTGGCTTGGTTGTCATTCTCTCAATAATCGGTCAAGAAACCGGTATTAAATCAAACACAGAGTCTGGTTTATATCTCAACAATTTGGCAAGATATTTTGAAGATATCGCCAGCAGACATGTTACGTTTTTCAAGAAAAGCAAGCAAAATATAGAAACTCTCCCAAACAGGCAATTTTATACCATTAGCCTGCATGTTTTATGAAAGTCTGACAGCTTCCTGAACACATCATAACATTACAGAGGTGCCAGTTCAAATGTTGTACTGCTGAAAAAACATTTGGTCATTTGTAGAGATTTTTTCTAGGTCTAATATTGTAGGTGATTCAGACTGAATTATCTTGGTCCTTCCCCAGTACACCTGATTGAACCGGGATAGGCCTTTAGAGAGTGGGGAAGAACATATGGCACCGTTTCCTTTCAGATGCGGGTACAGAAAGGAAGTACCGGCAAACATAATTTGAATACCTGTAGAACATCTTACAGCAAGTAAAGCCATGGGTTTTTATTCAGTATACAGGCTGTTTCTCTTCATATATATTGAAAAGCATCAGTTTGAACATGCGTGCACACACTCAAACACACACACAAACAGTGTAGCAGTGGGTCAGAAGGCTAATCGGCTGCTAATGACTCTGTGACTGTCTGTTCAAACACACACACTGGATTGAAGAGAGCCTGAGGGCAGAAAGATAGATGGAGAGAAGGACAAATAGATGGATAGTGAAGATAGAGGGCAGTCTAAATGTCACATGATGTAAAGCTGTAGCTATATTTAAGCTAAGAAAGTACCTTGACATTCAGCCATAGTTTATTTTGTTCTTATTGTATTTAATAATGTGTACTCTCAAGTCTCAAAGTCCGCTTTACACTGCATTTCAACATGCGCAAGACTGTTTAAAAGACACGTAAAAAGGTATATTCCTTCTCTGTATTGCACATTTTCCTTTGTTCTTTGAATAAATATTTAACTTCTGTAACTTTATTCAGGAGTCAAGAAGACATTCAATAAATAATGACATTTATTTCTCCTCAATTTATCTGAAACCAACCAACTGAAGGTTGTGACAGGAGCACTGATGCAAGTGCATAAAGGACAAAGTAAAAACACTATAGGAAAGCAGCGGGTAAAAGAGTGATGGTTAGATGTCTAAAAAACCCTTGAGGGATTTGAATTGCCTTGCCCAGCTGCAGCCCTGTCCATTAATAAGTCACTGTGTGCGTGTGTCACTTGTATGTGCATGTATTTGAAGTACTCACATTTCGTCTACGTTTGTCGGCTTGTATTTATCAGTACTTTCACAACAACATCTGGAAATTCCTGTAAGATGAATGCGTTCTTTCCAAAACAGCTCTTTATCAGATGATAAGATGACTAAGAGCAGCCTCATCATGTACAGGGTCAGAGAGTGCACTTACAACTAATGACTTCCACACACACTGCTGATGTTTGTTGTCTTTTGTATTGGAGCTCTTATTGAATGTTGTAAAGGACTAAGGGGCTGGTTTGTGTTCAATCTGTTGCTCTGGGATGTTTTACTTTATCTGGAAGACATTCAACTCCGAAGATATGTGAAGGGACAGATGGATTTGATGAATTAAATACTTTTCTGTATAATATACAGTATAATGATTTACTGCCTGCCTGAAAGAACTTCCATACATCCTACTTAATGTAAACTCAGACTTGTCTGGAAGAGTTAGTGATTTGAAACATGTCTAAAATCTCAAACAAAGGTTATAATTGTTTAGTTTGCCCCACTAGCTACAGACAGGGGTATTCTTAAGCAAGATCTCTATTTGGTAATGCTATTTGTGAGGGGGGGGGGGGAGATACAATCTGGTTGAGTTTCAGACTGCTTTCCATGATTACTTACTAAATAGCGGACTGAGTGATGGGATACTTACTGAATTGATGACTTTATAAGTACCAACTAGACTTCTTGATGATGTGACTAGCAGCAGGGTATAAATCTAAGGTTTTCTAAACAGAGATGGATTAATCCATATCTCATGACTTACTGAACTGTTGATGGACAGTCTATTACAGAAACAAATGTACCCACATTAACCCATCACTACATTGCTAGGAAGGTTCATCGGGTATGTTTTGACCACAGAGTGATTTAACCGAAAGTTTCTTTTGGCTGCATGTGCGAGTGAATATGATAACTTTATTTCTTAAAGTATGGGCTAGGGGGCCAAATTGGACTCTTGTGCCTGAATCTGGTAGTTTCCTACATGACAATACTAATAACATGTTATAGTGAGAAATTGTTTATGATCTCTTTCCTGGGTAAGGGGCTTGATACACTTCCCGTAGAGGCTTGAGGGGAACCATAGTGGCAAATAAATCAACATAATAATACATGCTCATGTCTGTGTGAGTTCATTGGGTCACTGGGTACATATTTCACCCACAGTTAATGGAGACAACTGAACCATGCATGGTTGATTCAGTCATTGACTGGCAGTGTATCTGACCAGTTTGCTGGCTGACCGGTATATTGACTGGTTGGATAAATGGCTGCCAATTGGCTGCCAATCTGACAACTCTTCTCTTGCAGTTGTCTCTTTTAATTAATGGAACTGCTTTGCCACTTGGCTGACTTGTTGCTTCCCTGTTGGATTTATTTGTTTCTTGACTTAATGAAAAACATTGTTGAGGTATGCTCGCTGTCTACTCTTTGCCATTAATCTTTTTGTGCTTCTTCAGCTCTTGACTAGTTCAGTGGGTCTCTCACTTACCACATTTCAGTCTCATTGCCTGACAGGTCAACCGACCGCAGTGACCACTTGCCTGGGTGACTTGCTTGTCGACTGCCTGGCAGAACAGCCATTTCCTTGACTGAATGAATGAATGGATGACTGGAAGGTCAATGAGTGGTTGAATGAAGATATTAAATAAATTCCCTACCCTCTCATCACCACAGTATGTGGCTGGGTCCCGGGGAGCTTTATTAATCACAGAAAAGACAAGCTCCCTTGTTTGCTGACTGACATTGGCAGTCTGAGGGAACTTATTGAACTAATGGCCATTATCCAAGAATGAGAATGACTGCTGGAGTGGTCCATCTTTGTCCAAATATTTGGGCCAGCTGCCTGACTTTATTGACTGACTGGCTGGCTGGCTTACTGACTAGCTGGCTGACCTCAGTAATTTTTTTTGGAGAAGTCAGAACTGGCAGGCTGACTCTACGACTGCAGTGACTGTGTGTTGGCCAGAACTGAGCCGTTTTCTGGTTCCAGCAAGTGAGTCAGGATTCAGCTAAACCCATTCACCTCTGGAGGCCTGCAGGCAAAGACTGGTTTCAGCTTGGGGACTGGAACCTGGGAAATTGTAAAAATGTCACCTCCAACAAAAATGTTTGATTTGCTAAATTGTGTGTGTTGGATTTGGCAAAGCAGCCTGCCAAAATCCAAATGGGTTGGCATGTGCCCATATTCCCCACCCAGAGATTCAATTGAGTTATTTAACCTTTATTTAACCAGAGTGCTGTTATTAGTTGCATTGACAAAAAAGTAATTTGGAGGCTGGACCAAAAAGTTGTTTGTACAGGGGTAGAGTTTGAAGAAGAGAACTCCAGAGTTGATTGATAAATGCAGCCTTTCTCAAATGGCATTGTATGAAAAATAGTTATGTGTGTGTTTTTGGGTCTGTGTGAATAAAAACAATTCCTTGGATCACAACCCATCATGTTTGGCGTGTGTGGCTGGTAGTGTTTACTGCAGGCTACTCCCTGGGCTCAATGTGGTTTGGTTTTGTGTGTATTTATGCGTATATGCATGTCTTTGTTCCCCACATAGATTTCATGTGTCATGTGAGTTAACCCCAAGAGCCATGTGTGGGAGTCTGGATTGTGTGGGTTAAGGGGCCTGCATTTGCGGATTCATAGTTTATCTATGCGTGTTTTGTTGGTATGTGTGTGTGATACATGTGAGTTACCCCTGTGGTATTTTCTCGTAAACACTCATACATCTAACATGGGAATATCATCCACTTCTTCTCTTGCTCTGCTACACTCTCTCTCTTATTCAGACTCAAACACACTTATTTACTCCATTTCACTCTTTCTTCACTTTAAAGGAGTAGTTAGCATCATCTCTTCTGCTACAGTAGTTCCTCTGTGGTAATGTCACGGTATGTGAAACAAGCAGGACCCAAATGCAGATTTAACTGAAAACTCCCTTTATTTCAAGGCTATGAGATATATATACAATGACAAACAGAACACTCACCGCAGAACTAGTCAGGGAACAAGGACGAACCGACCAAGACAGACAGAAAACCCAGAACTTAAATACACACAAGACTCAATCACACAACAAGACACAGGTGAGGAGGGAGGAGAAAACACAGGGACCCAGGTGAACATAATCAGACAATTAGACACACCAGGGAAACTAATGACAAGACAATAACCCAAAGGGAAACGTGACATGGAAAACAGCAAAAACACCCAAACCTACAAAACTATAAACATGACATAACATGAGAATCGTGACATAACC
>NW_011347168.1:71457-83795 GCF_000735185.1 Notothenia coriiceps
GAGAGAGTGAATGTGTGTGTGTGCGTGTGTTTGTGTGTGTGTGTGTGTGTGTGTGTGTGTGTGTGTGTGTGTGTGTGTGTGTGTGTGTGTGTGTGTGTGTAAAATAGATAACCCGACAGATGGATACAAGGAGTTTAATAGAAGATATTTTCACTTTTTGAGCAATGAGACAATAGTGCATCTGATGATTTGACTTCCTTGCCATTCATCTAAGTGACAAAGAGTTCTAGAAAGAAAGGGACCAATCTGATTTTATTGACAGGGAACATATACTATACATGAAAGCAAGGTTTGTGTCCGAAAGTGACAAACCTAAACATTACAGTCCATTAGCAAATAAGCAGCTAGTATTTGATTTGGCACATGCAGCAAAAAGAAGAGCAGAAGGCGCCTGTACCAGAGCTTGGTAACATTTTAAACAGAAGAATCTGCAGAATTTTGGTTTGCCAAAGACAAATGTCTCACTCTTGTTAGCTAAAAAGGAACATATGTGATAGAAGAGGCAAGCCTGTTGCATGATACAGCTTGATACTTCTCTGACTTCAACATATAGTCTCAAATGATTAACCCAAAATTATAGCTATACTTGTTCAGAGTGGTAAGAAACATTTTTAAAATGTAAAAAACCAATCACTCCAAATGTAATCCATATTGTAAATATTTAAACAAGTGTTATTAGGAAAGGGTGGGAGTGGTTCTGTGCTTGATGCATTATCACATTTATTGTAATCTTCATTAAATATGTTTGTCTTCATCTGAATTTAAATTAATATAAGCCTTGGTTGACTTTGGCCAAACGTCCATAAAAATGTTCGTATAAATGGTTTCACTAGTACACAAATTAGCATATGATGTCATCATATCCCCTTAAAATAGCTTTTATAAAGCAGGGGAAACCCCTGAAACCTGCATTTATATGAACTTCCTGTATGCTCTCATGTTTTGCCCATATCTAAACAGTAACCAGTGTTAAGATGACCTTTTGAATGACACACTCTCTATCTCTCTCATTTTACTGCAACACAGATAAACAAAAAAGAGAGGGACATTAAACGGAGAAAGAGGAAGTAATGTGGAGATGCACAAGGGACAGAAAGTACAGGCAAAATGAAGGGATAGAGACACAGGGGAGGAAGGATGTTGATGGGGAAGGAACTGAGGGACTAAGTAAACAAACAGGTAGTTTAGATGAGGCGGTTGAGTGGAGCGGTACAACGTCTGTCGATCTGCTGGGACTGGCAAAGAGAAGGAAAGAAAGATATGGACACACAACAGAGCCTTGCCATTGCGTTATTAAATAACAGTGGTACCCCTATTCCTCTATCCTATCCCTTGTTGCCTATCAACTGTGTTCAGTGATTGTGGGTTTATTCCAAGCTTTCAGGCACAGAAGTAATGCAAGGGGGAATGTACCTCTGAGGGCCAGACTGGGAAGCAGTGTGCCCTTCTTATGCAAAGAAAGTAATTGAAACAAAGTTCCTCAAATGGCCCAGTGGTAGGCAAGGAGGATTTAAAGACTCCAACATCAACCAAGAACACATTGAGTTTATGAATTTTCTACTGCAGATGCAAACCTTATTATGGCTTTGTAGTTACTGTTTACTAAGAAAAGTCATTGGATGATTATAATGATTGACTTTTACCCTCTATTATCATCTATGGTACAATTTCTTCAAACGATTAAACATTTTGATTAAAATATCCGAACTTGGTGATAAATGATGACTCAAGATCAGTTCTACAAATTGATGGTTTTGTCCAAGGGCGTTTCCTGGACCTGGAAACATTGGGGGCTTAGCCCACAGTGGCGGCGCCAGAGATTTTCTTTTGGGGCTGCTGTGGGGTAGCTTGACGTTTCATAGAGGGTGCTCAAACATGTAAGGTTTCCCATTAAGGTACCGGGCGCTACAGTTGAATTTTCTACTGCAACACTCCCCATATGCACATACAAAGTACACCCGCGACTGTTACAATGAAGTCTCGATAATCAGCTCACGGCATAATAGGTGAAAGCAGGGGTAAAGTGCTATTTTATAAGTGGGGGGTGGACCTAACATCCTCAAGGGGGGGTCCTGCATGCTCCCCCGGGAAGATTCTTTTTTAAATATTGAAGTTGAAAGCATCAATCTGGTGCACTTTGAGAGCAACTTTAACACTAGAACCGACAGAGGTTGCTGTATACCTAAAACCGCCAACGGGTCAAATTTACCCGCTATTAATTTTTAATGTAGAATTTTCTTTTATTTATCATACAGAACAGTGAGTTTTGATTGCACAGGGATGAAACGTATACCAATATAATCTGTGGACTCTCAGCTTTTCATATGACATAGTTTGTGCAGATAGCATGAAGTCTAAAATATCACTACCAGTGCTGATTTAAACACTTGGTGTTAGACTTGTGAAACACCCATATGAAACAGAACTGTAAACAGATTTTCATTTTCTTTATAGATATTTTACAAATCACTCTCCTTTTAAACTGTATTCTTATTTTTCTGTCATATAGTATTTCATAACTGTTTTTCATGTATTCTCTTGTTTTTTTTATATAATTATAATGATCATGAAGGTGTGCCTCGGAAATAATCTTTTACATAATTTGTGACCAAACCGTTTTAGACCCACTTAGATAACTCAGACTAAAGTACTATCTAAACACTCAGAGTCCTTTAGCTCACCTGAGTCTCTCAGTCTGAGAGGAGAGGACTCTCCTCCAGCTTGTTGTGGAAACAGCGCCTTATGTCCGTTAGTGCAACTGGCTAACCAGATGCTAACAACACGGTCCCTGCTGGCACCGGTGCGCTCTCTCTCTCTCTCTCTCTCTCTCTCTCTCTCTCTCTCTCTCTCTCTCTCTCTCAATCACACTAAATAAGCTATTGCCACACACAGAGCCGAGCTTGAATGAAACACAGAGACCCAGAAGTACTTGTACATTTTTCAAACTATGAATGCAACTCTCTGGTGATTGGTCTGGTGTCTTGCCTCTGTTGCATTCACTGAACACGGGAAATTACAATCCTGCCGTCCTCTCTAGTGTCATGATGAGGTTCAGGTAGAGCACGGTTAATGTATTATATTATTGAGGGAGAATTGTCCGGGGCTACAGGCGACGCCACTGGTTTTGTCTGACCAAAGTTTAAAAGCACAAATATATTAAGTTTACAATAACATAAGGCAAAGCAGAGCAGGAAATGATCACTGTTTAGAAGCTGGAAATATGTGATATTTTAACATCATATGCAAATGTGTGCATATTACCATCATTTGGCTTCAGTCAGTCAACCTTTAAATAACTTTGAATGCAGATTAAAATGCATATTGAATCAGACCATGGTAACATTTCTTAAATTGATGACTGTTTCTTAATCATTTTAACCTGGTACTTAGTGCTTTATAAGCAAACAAGTAGTTATTTGTTTTCAGAAATATACCAAGCCGTGTAGAGGGGCACCTGTAGCCTGTTTTTCTTTTCGTTTCCAAATAAGAAGGGGGTGTTTGTGTCTCTGTTTGCGACAGGCCTGTGCATATTTTTAGCAGGCGCTGTCGTCTGGAGGGCTGTTGGTGGTGGGCTTTTTTTGAAGTGCTGGTGGGCTTACTGGAAGTGTGTCAGACAGGAGAGGAATGCAGGAAGAGGGTGGAAATGTGTGTGTGTCTGTGTTTGTGTGAGGCAGAGTTTGGGTAGCCCCTCACTCTTGATGTGAACATATGTGTAGAGTGTGTGTTTGGACATGTGTGTGTGCATACATGCCCAAAGCCTCATTGCTTCAACCTGTTATTCCAACCCCCCCTTGTCTCAGTTTCAAAGCCCACAGGGGTTTCCCAGTGTGTCTCTACTAATAAAGCTACCATAGGGCTGTTCTGAGATAAACCAGTGTTTTCAGGATATAAAGAAAAACGTTTAGTTGTAAACACAGCTATGAATTTTATAACCCTTGAATAAATAGAAAACAGATGTCTAGGAATATGTCTTACAGGTTTTCATTGTTAAATTCAAGTATAAACATGAAACATGCGATGAGTTTTCCCATGACAACTTCGATTAAATTCAGAAAAACATCGAAGGTCACATTTACTGTCCCTCCAGAGGAAATAAGTTTTACCGTCAGAGGAAAAAAGGATGACAGACGTTAACACAACTGATGTTGTTCCCATTTTAAAACTTAGTTCTTAAACATCCTGGTCTCCCCTGGGCTCGTGAGAAGAAGAAGACAAAAATAATGAGTGATGTGTTAAAATTCGTACCACTAAAAAGCGATCAGCTGCAGCCCCCTGTGGTTCAGATTTGGATCAGCTTCCGTGAAATTTGAAACATCACAGGAATAATATCACAACAGTCATAGGCATCAAAAGAATCAAAGCTACAGATTATTAGCAGATCGTTCCTCATCTCTTCGTTGGGCGTACACTTTGTTTCTCTCGTGAGCATGGAGGTTTCTTTCACTATCCAAGCCAATTATTGGACTGTTTCGGCAAAGCAGACTATTAGAAATGACTTTCCTTTCAGCTGTTGCATATTCTCTTCAAAAATCCTTACAGAAGGAAAAAAGAGAGAATGTTCTTTACCAAACAGAGAAAACCTGCTAGTCTATAATATTTAATATAATGAGGGAATTCAGGATATTAAACCTGCACGGTCATTAAAAGCACCAGTTTAGTTTTGGAAACTGTTCTGATTAATACTGCTTGATTAAAAGTACTCTCACTCTGCAAAATCTTCACTAAGGTAGCTTTGAAATTATGTGTAAATATCATTGCATGCAAATTGACCAAAGAATAAAACAAAGTAACTAGCATCTTAATTAACACAGGAATATATGTATATAATTACCAAAATATAGAAATGTCCTCATATGTACATCCATCTTGACCATTTACAACAACTTATTTTTAAGAAAAAATACTTTTGAATGTATAGTATAACAACACTTTGGTTACAGAAGTATGTGAATGTAATTTTAATAGCAACCCACTTTATCTGTAAGTCTTTTATAGCACTGTGAGTCTTTATACTGCTTAACCAACCCCTAATCTTCAGCCATACACATCCAGCATTTAACTGCCAGTTTCTAATCATTTAACCGCAGGCCAGGTGTGTGTTTGTGTGTGTGTCTGCAACAAGTCAGACTTTCACACATCTGGCTGCGTCTACACTGGTGTCTCTTTGTAATTAACAGAGAAAGAAGGTTAATGACGAACTGACATTCAATTAAATACACTAAATTAAAGGATTAAGAAAAACCACAGCATTTTTTAAAAGTTTTGCTCTGTTACCTATGAAAAACATTAGTTTACACAGCCCGGCAGTATGAAGGATGTACAATATAATAATAACAACATATGACTGAATGACAGTTTAGTTTATCGCAGCTTAGAATAGTGTTAATGTTTGCTATTTATGTGTATGTGCTTTTGTTTTGCCTAAATCGAAGTGCTGTGTGAAGTGTCCTTTCCCAACTGCCAGCGTTATACAGGAGCAGTTCATATTTTCTTCGATCGTAGAAAGGTATCCATTCTGCTTGAATCTAAGCTACTTGTAGGGAATGTAGAAATACCAGACCTATTTGAAAAGATTAAGAGGTCTGAGATCTGTCTGTGATTAAGAGGTCAGATTTAATTACAAAAACAATTCTGTATCTAACTGTAACTAATAAACTGGTAACGTAACTAATTCATGAAAAGAAACCACTTTCCTGCTCCTGATATTTTCTGACATTTCCCTTAGCGCCACACAATGTAAGGTTCAGTATGGGCTACCATACATTTTGTCAAGGGCCTTTTTTGTGTGTGGTAATTAGAATATTCTCTCCCAATGCTAACTATTTACTGATTCAAACAATACAGTAATAACACTTAGCCCCTCAAATCTGCCAGATTGCAGATTGGTGCTGTATTTGCTTGAGGAATGTTGATTTTAGCAGAATGGGGAAAAAATGTAAGGGGGAAAAAAACACTTGCGTTGGCAAAAAGATAAACTGCCGGCAGGATAGCTGGAGGCTCTGCACAGTGACGCTGCTCTCAATATCGGCTGCTGGGGAGCGCAGGCAGAAAGTTAGCCCATTAGCTTCTGTCTCTGGGAGACACTGAAGAGCACACAGGGAGAGAGGTGGGAGTAAGTGCCCTCCCTTCTGTCTGTTTCAATCATCCCTTACTCTCGCTCTCTTTCATCGTAGCATCTTCCCTGCTATGACCTCACTTCTTTCCTCACTGGGTTTCACCAGCTCTTTGGATTATGTCTCTCAGTTTAGTTAGCATCGGCTAACATTGGGATTGGCTTGGAATCAAGAAAGGCTCATGTCAGATTGTGAGAATTCAGATTTGGCGGGATGTTGTTTCCATCCTGCTGTGGGGGTGCCACACTGTTTTGAAGCGGCACAACCAGGTTTTGAGTGACATGGATTTAATGTGGTTGATATAATCCCAAGAGTGACACGCCGGTTATTTGGATATCAGCACTGTTTGTGTGACCACTCCTCTATCCGTTTTGTCTTTACTCTTACATTTACTGACAACAAATAAAGGAGTAAGATAAGTTTAGTTTTCTCACAAATGTTCTATATTTTGCAAATTTTCTTTGTCATGCTCCTTTTTTATTTAACTTACATTTGAACTTTCACCTAGGTAACACAATATGCATACTGTGTGTTTGTGACTAAAGAAAGGTTTTTCGACATCTGGAAATTGCAATCATATGCGATCGTGGACATTTATTTCTAAAATCGCAGTCATAATGTGCTCCCTACACAGTTAGACAAGGAGACAAAGTGTGTGTGTCCATGTCTTTGTGTTCTTTAATGTGCTTCCTTGTCAGTTTGTGTATGTGGAAAATGGAGCCTATAGGTTATTCGTCTGCTGATTAGCAATATGGGTGTTAAAATGCAGAGCTCATGGCTCTCTCTGTCAGTCTTTGTTTTTTTTCTTTCTTCCACTTGTTAAGAGCGTTGACAATAAACCAGTTCAGGACACGTTACAGCAGCTAATTGATTGTATACACTTTCCCAGAGAAGCTATCGCACCCTTGCTTGACAATATGACAGCAGAAAACACATCTCTCTCCCTCTCTCTGGTATTAATATTTATGACCTGTATATGTTTCACAGAACTGAAAAACACTTGACTGTCTGCTCCCATCATTTTATCTTGCTGTGTGTGGTGGTGTTTAAGGCACTGGGATCATTCAGAGCGGCACTGTGGACTTAGACGGGGAGAAGGAGGGAGTTAGAAGAGTCTTCTGGCTGTTCTTCCACAATAGCAGATAGCGGTATTATAAATCACAGATTAGATTACATATGATTGAATTACATTTGATTGAATCATCCCTGTGGGGAAATGGGAACATTGCTGGAGCAGATAGCAGCCTGCAGCAAAATATTAAGCCAAAAATAAAAGCGTGCAAATGAAGGATTGTGACCATAAGACGACCTACACTTTATACCACTTTTTAAAAGGATTGTGCTCTGATAAGTGCTTTTCTTTTAGATTTAGATCCAGGTGGCAGATTAGCTAAACTCCAAGATTAAAATATTTCTAATTGAATATTATGTTGAACCTTATCAAAAATTTTGTTAGCAGGCTTATTCTTTTTTATGTTTTTTTTTGTTGTTGTACTTTTTTAGGTCATTTTGCCTTCATTTGGTAGTTGCAACAGATACAGGAAACACAGAGAGGGAAACAACAAGCAACAAAGGTCCCATCCAGCATCAAACCAGGTTCATTGCATGAACAAGAATGCTTCAGGCTTTTTCATGTTCTGCCAACACTGACTGTTACCCTTGCTGGTTTAATGTGAAAAGCAGCCTCAAGCAGATTATTTCAGCCGTGGCAAATTCATCTTAATACCCTTCGTAATTTTCCATAAAGCCAAAATTAAACTTTTTACACACCACTAAGAACAAAGAGTTGTTCAAACTTTATGTTGGAAGAATCTAGCCTACATTCTTTTACGATTTTAATGATTTTAGGTCTTTAAACTTCCATGCATATATATATATAAAAAAACACATTTACAGTTTCAAGTAGTTCTCAGTCAGATGTTCTAATATTCGAAACAAGCAACTCGGGAAAAATGCAGAAATACAGTGTACAATAAATTCAGATTAAACATCAACATTTATTTGTGTTCTACTCCCCTAGATGTAGCCACTAATAAGTAACTACATCTGTTGTACAAATGTTGCAGATTTTGTGGATAAAGTGGATTTAATAAGGGATTTCCAAAGGACTTTTATTTGTTAAGCAGATTCAGTTCTGGAAAAGTTATCAAACCTCCTCAAACCAATTACACTGAGCAGGTCACAGCTGTGAAAATGTGTCACTGATGGATTTTGAGGCAAAGAGGTGATGGAAACACATCTCTGCTGCCTCCGAGTTTGTTTGTTTGTGTGTGTGTATACATTATATTAAAGCCTTGTATACGAGTGTAATCCTTGCTATCAAGTTGGTGTATGAAGGGCTTAGGTGTGTTTATATACACACAGACACATCTTTCATGTACACACTTTAGTAGATTGCATTTGCTCCTGGAGAAAAGTGACTCATCCTTATTCTACAAGAGGTCAAAAGCAATTTACACACACACACACACACACACACACACGATCACTGTGCAGCTCTGACAACAGAAAATTCCTCCCTCATTTTGCCCTCTGCTCTATAACTTAATGTCTCATTGAAAGCTTATATGGACATTTTATTGTTATCAAATTTCTAGGCTTTGGGTTTCTATTTGACCAATAGCAAATTGTCATCTAGACTTACAGTTTTTTTTAAAACAATGTTTTCTATGGATTCTGAACATTCAGGCGTCAGTAAGTGAACCGAACACAAGACTTTTACGGTTTAACCAACAGGTGTTTTTTTTCTGATGGCTGATGTTTAGTGTTTTGCTGCCACAGAGGAAATTATTTCCTAAAGAGAATCAAATCATTACATATAATAATAAACCAGACAAAGTTATTGATCAAGCTTTCAATAAATATCATGTGAGAGACAAAACCCGTCAAATATATTTAGTAAGTAACAATCTTTTAATGATCCTAAAGTTCGGCAGAAGTATGTGTTAGTAATATGAACAGAATAAACACAAAAAGTTTTGGAAAAAGAAAAAACCTACTGGTTCTGGCTGATTTATCTTTAGAAGTTAAAATCATAAATTATGTAGATTCTTCTTTTTATAAACTAACTATCCTTTTGTATAGCTCTTTGCTCTATCATTCCCCACAACCCGAGCAATAGTATGGTTACGTATAGATGGACATTTTACACATTTAAAGACATTACAATATATAAATATTACACTGTGTTACTGTCTGTCACATGCTGTCTGAGGCTGCATTCAAGTCCTGAGGTCAATGTGAGGTTGATGAAAAACATGAACACTGCCGTGCCACATTTTGACAGTTTTCACTGCCCTTTGGTTCACTGTGAGATTACGGCTGGGACTTTAAAAAGTGACTCCTCATTCAGATCCAATAAACTGCTGCAGAGAAATATACTGCAGAGCAAATACAAGTTATTGTGGAAAACATGTTGACAAGCTCTGAGCCTGATAACACTGTCGCTGTGTGGGTGTGTGCGTGTGTGAGTGTGATTGTGTGAGTGTGTTGGTGAGTGAGTGAGTGAGTGATGTAAAAGCAAGCTCAATTTGGTTTTTCAGGACTTTAATTTCAAGCCATCATTTGATGCATAAAGCAAATTTTGTGTGTGTTTATGTGTGTGTTTCTTCTGTGCTTTTGACAGATCAAGAGTAAGCGTGTGGGAGTTGTTTTAAAAAGCTCCCTTGAAAGATAAGAGACCAGAGAGAACGGGCGCTACTGAGCAGGAGATAAATAAAGTATGTAGAAAGCAGAGAGATAAGGTAGAGAAGAAAAAGCAAAAGAGAGAGTAAAGGATAAAAAAGGGAGGTCACACAGAGAAGGTGGTTATATCTTTTTTGATTATGTCATGAAAGTTACAATCTTTACATGGTGTGTGTGTGTGTGTGTGTGTGTGTGTGTGTGTGTGTGTGTGTGTGTGTGTGTGTGTGTTTGTATTTAGGGTGTTTCCATGTCTGTCAGTGTTTTTGTTCATTTGTTGTCTGTGTTTTGTTTATTGTATGTGTTTTCCTTCTTGAATGATTGTATTTGTTTCCAGCCCAGTCCCCTTCCCAACACACGCACACGCACACACACACACGCACACACTACAGAGGACAATCTTGCGCACTGGCCCGTTGTTGTGTAATCATTTATATAAAGAGGTATTAGTGTTTCCTCCTGGAAGGAACTTAAGGAACATTGTGGCTCAGTTTGGTGACATTCCTTTCCTGCCCTCGCTGACTGTAGAAACATTTGCTTCCCAAAACTCGCTTACATCAAGCAGCCCCTAAATATACTCCCTTAACATAAATTAAGTGCCAATTCTTTGACATGTTCTTTCCCTCGGTTTGTTTTGAAACGCGCTGGGGCCATTGAAGCCGACACTCAGTGGATATTCATACTCTGATTACGCTTACTTGTACATAATGGCATTAAAGTGAAATAATATGTTCCTGATTTTCCTGGAAGCACTTTCAAGCCTCTTAAAGAGACAGTCCATCCCAAAATGCCAGTGGGAGGTCAATTAAAATTCATATGGGCACCATACACGACGAGAGTGCTAATGCTTTCAGTCTCTCAGAGCTTTCTTTTAAACTATTAAAGTGAAAGGGGCCTGGTTCCAAAAAAAGCATAAAGTGATAATCTAATTTCTCCTGAACAGCTTGTGCAGTAACCAAGCACTTGGCTGTCACGTTTATTCTGCCAGTGAGCAGGCTGGAGTAAATGTTTCTTCTTCTAATAGGATTTAATTTAGATTTTAGATCACAGAATCTTCAGTTTGTAGCTGTAGTTTGTTAACATGGATTCACTTAAACCGTTTCTTTCTTCACTACAGGTGTTGAAAATGTAATCTAAAAATTATCTTAAGGATATGGAATTTTTAAGATTTTAGATTTCATGGACTATTTAGAGAATGGGTTCAGATTGGATTGTATATCAAGGACAGGGACATGATAGTGTACTAGGATAGAGTCGAAAGAGAGCTTTAGTGGAAGCATGCCACAAAACATGACAAAGGTTTTTTGTGTCTCCTGTCTGCCTTCACCTCTAAGAGTCTCTTTCCCCTCTCACTGGTTCTGTTTCTCACTCTTTTGCCTCTCTGGCTCCCGACACACTGGGTGGAAAATATGAATGAAACACTCCCCCGCCTCATTTGCAGAAACCTTGCTGCAGGCACAAACACACTTCCCCTCCCTCTCTTTGCACTGCCCTCTTAAATGTATTTTCCTCTTGTTATGATGAGCCTCATCTCTTTTGATTAACATAGTTTCCTTATTCTGGGACAGGACTGCAAAAAAAAGTGTGTGTGTGTGTGTGTGTGTGTGTGTGTGTGTGTGTGTGTGTGTGTGTGTGTACCCCCATGTACCCATGTGTGTCTGCATGAATTCAAGTGTGTTTGTGGACATCTGTGTTTAATTTTGAACTCTTGGAGCTTAAGTTAAAATTGTGCATGTGCCTTTCAGTATCTGTATGTGCACTTGGCAGTTTGTGCAAATGTAATGTGTGTGTGAGCTTGTGTGTGTGTGTAGTTAACCGCAGAGCTTTAGAGTCGTGGTGTTAATAAGTCTGAGTCATATCCATGACAACGGGCAGATTGCACTAGCATCTGAACCACAGAACAAAATGGCAACTGACTGTAAAACACTCACTGACACTGACTTCCTGTGCACCACAATAAACAATCCCTTTAACCCCATAAATAAAGTAATGAGATAATAATTCCCTTAAACTTTGACTTAAAAGGACAATTATATTGCTTCAAAAAGACAGTATTTAACTATGAATATAAGTCTGCTCATACTATAAGTCATCGCTACACAAATGCATCATCCACATGAATTAAAGGTGAGAAACTAAATTAATCTCTAAACTGATCATGATCACTTTTTTGACCAATATATGCCCCTAAACCTAATCACTCCTCAATCTTTATATACAAAAAACCCTTTATATTGTGTTTGACCTTCTAACTTTCTCACTTCAACCTGTGATCAACCTTATGATCTCAATAGGCGCGTTCACACCGGAGTACTTTTCCCACAATAGTTCATCAGAACTCAGATATATTTGCGTTCACACCAAAAAGCCCCCTGAACTAAATGAGTTCATCAGAACCATTTTTACCCACTTTTCAGGGGAGAAAAAGGTTCCTATGTCTGATTGGCTGGGCGGATTGCAAACCACGCAACGTAAAACTCCCAAAAAGTTTTGTGAAGCCGCCATTTTATTATCCTCGCATTAGTGTGTGTGTGTGTGTGTGTG
>NW_011347168.1:83840-103175 GCF_000735185.1 Notothenia coriiceps
AGGAAAGTGATGATGCGCTACACAGTGGTGAGAAACAATAATGGGAGTAGAAAGAGAGACGGGAGGCTTGGCCAGACTTTCCCTTTCCTCTTTCTCTTTAGTTTTATCTATCAACCTCTTTTTAATTAAGCTGTATAGCTTTTATTGGCTTCTTTGGCTTTGGTTTTTTCGTTGATTCCACAATTTCGCCTTAATGCAAATGCCAATCTCAACTCAGTTGTTAGTTAACATACACCAGCCTTAAATCCGAAATAGATGTTTATGTCTTTTAAAAACAGTGGCTGAAGTCCTGACCGTTGAGATGAACGTAAAAAATTTTAAGTTTGGGTTTTTAAAGGGTGGTGAATTTAAAGTGGACCCTATCAAGTGCCTATTATTTGAAATATAGTATTGTAGGGCCCATACCTATTTGTAAAACATGTCCCTGGGAAAGTTTTTTTTCAAAAATACCAAACAGATAATGCATTTAGCCATGCTCATTTCTCTCTATTTGCTCTATTCCAGCCCTGTCTTCACAAGGGCTGATTCTGTGGCAAATGAGCTGCAGCTGACCACAGGGGGGCGAGGCATGAGTGTCATGTTACCATGCTGTTACCATGCTGTTAGCATGCCACACAACCTCTCATTCCCCTGATAGGTGGAGAGTTGCCCATATAGGCGGAGCTCCTCGTTTCTGACGTCAGAACAATTTCAAATCTGTATCAGTCTGTGTCAGATCCGTTGCGGCCCCGTTTTTAGAGATTTGGGTATGGAGGAAAAGAAAGAGGGTTGTGTTTTCTGACACTTGGTGAGTTCCCCGACACACCGGGGACACATATTCATGTATAAAAGACGTACAAAAGTGCATTTTGCATGATAGTCCCCTTTTAACTTTAACTTATTATTTATAACTATTTTGCTGAAGGGATGTTTCTAATATCCAGTTGTTCCCCATTGATATAAATAGACAATATAATGTAAATATATATTTATTTCTATCAATTGTTTACTTAAAAACAGTCAAAGAGAAATGACTGGACCCAACGTTTATTATTTACATTTAGGTAAAGATTTCTATAGTTATTTACACTGTTTGCCATTTATAAATTGCTGCAAATCACAAAAGAATCACTAAACTGAATGGTACACATCTAGTTTTTTCTCCAAATTGAGGAAAACAAGAAAGATTAGAGGCTGTAATGCTAAATTATCACTGATCATATGGGTTATGTAACTAAGTCTAGTCATTTGCATACAATAAGAATGTATTTCACATACTTAGCTTGTTGTTTCTGTTTATTTCAGAAGAGAAGGCTGTGTTAAAATCCTTTTGTATTCCACTGAAGCAAACACAGAATAATTATTTGCAGTGATGTGACCCTCTTGATCTTTCTTTCACTTTCACGCACTCACCAACATATAAATCACTGTTCTTCACTGCTGAAGCTCATATAACCTCCCATTCAGCAGTGTTGGTATATACTTTACAGTTCCCACTCCTCTGCTCCCCAGAGGCACATCCCGTGTAGTAAACCAAAGACACCTCTCCTCAGGGCCTCAGCGCTGGAGCAGAGATGGTGGGGGTGACTTTGGTTTTCATTGTTTTAAGAATCAGAGCCCCACGGTGTGTAGTTCCTCCTGATAAATATTTCATGGGACACACCATTAAGATCAAAGAAAACTCAGCTGTCGTATTGTTATGAATCTAAGGAGGGAACATTTTAAAATTCCCTCTGGGCTGCTCCCCTCATTAGGACTCCTCAACTGTAAACAGAAGTGATTTCCAAGGTTTCTTTATTATTATTCTTATCATTATTAGCTGAAATATTCTTTGTGTGTCATATAATAGGCTTGAAAAAGGAAACACTCAGTGATTAAAAAGCTATATAACATAGCATTATTTGATTCAAAATGTAAAAAAGACTTTTAACTGATGTTCTTTGGTGTGCTTCTTGGATACCTTCTTTATTTCTATTGAGAAAGCACTTCTATTTGTCTGGATTCATTGTTACATTTTCCATTGTTCAGTAACTTTACAACCTTTCTAATGTGATGCATGGAATGCCCCTTTCCTCTAAAAATATTCAGACTCCAGGAACAACATGAGTCTAGACTTTACTATTCAATGCCCAACACATTTTAATTAAAGCACTACAATGTTGTTGATGATCTTGAAACGCATTCGATCTGAAGTAAATTACTCTTCATGTTAGGAATAATGGATCAAGTTGCCTAATTCATTTTAAAATGCGCTCTGTTGTTAAGTCTGCACTTAAGAAGTTATATTTTAAATATTTACAAATTCAAACCTTTTTACAAAATGCTAAATCACCAAAAAGTGACACTTTAATGTTATTATTTTTTTTAATTAAATGCTGATTTTTACAGTGTATGTGTATCATACTCCATTTTGGGAGGTAGACAATTATAGAGGATATTCAAAATGCAACTTCTTGTAAACCAGTGAAACAAATTAGATACATACAGAGTACATCATCTTTAGCTCATAACATTTTCAAAAATTGGTCTTAAATCCCATAAAGAGACAAAAATATGTTCACCTTTTTGGCAGAGATGATGTTATTGTGCTCAGTATTAACAGGCGACTCTGCACTTCATCTCTGCTTTTTATCCATGATAGAGGCTAAACAAACAGACCTTTTTGCACACGGTTTTGTTTACCTGCAGTGTGTGTGTGTGTGCGTGTGTTACATGATACTTACCAGTGGAAGAACACATTGTGCTCTGACCCCCATTGGCTCACATCCTGTTAGATTGGATGACTTGACATTATTATGAGGCGTAGCTTTCCTTTCATGTCTCACTTTAAGTTTTTTTCTCCCGTACTTGTGACATAACAAACCAGAAGCTCAATTTACAGTAAATGTCACCACACCGGGCTTAAAAGCATAATTTACATAATTATACCTCTCTTTCAAAACTATTTGAATGATTTTCCAACTCTTGAAATAATATCAGTAATGCAGATAGGGTCTCATTTCACAAATTTACATTAGTATTAGCATTGCGACCTTGTAGCTGCTTTCATTTTTGCTCTGAATGTACGCATTTTTCCAGTTTTGTGCAGGTATCATTCGCATAACATCCAAATATTGTCTCGTCTTCTTTTCATGATTTTGTTTTTGTCCTCATTTTTCTTTTCTTTTCTATTTTCCCATTCCCAGGTTGCTAAGGTAAATCAACACTGGCAGCCATAGCTAGAAGCCAAACAAAGTCATAAAGCCTAATGTAATAAAGCCCATATTAGAATAAACAAAGCTGAGATCATCAACTCCACACGCACTCTGCTGATAAAATCTCAGTATATTACATTGTTGACTGTTTATCACATTATGAACTTGAAAATCCGTTTCATCTGGCAGTTGTAAACGTTTCTTACAATCAACAAAACAGGTGAGGATCAAGACTAAAAGCAGCAATAAATTGATCCATATAGGAAGTAACTATCTGTGTATCCAAATTCTAATCTCTATTGCTCTACAAAAGCTTAAAAACAACCTTTGTTTATACAGTCTAGGACAGGGGTTCCCAAAGTGCGAGACCCCGAGTGGGGGTCGCGAGATGATTACAAAATAAAAATGGAAAATTTAAAAAAAAAAAATTATTAAAACAAATTGATTATTTAAAAAAAAAAAAAAAAATTATTATTAATAATAACGTTTGCATAGACATCTTCAGGGGCAGACTAGCCATCTGTATAATTTCCCCGCAACGAGGCTCCCCCTTTGACAATCCACTAGCGCAGTGTTTGTGCGAAAACTGAAATTAATTCACAAACAACCCCCCCCTCGCCAGTCTCTGGCACTGTTATTTTGGGGGTCGCGGGCTGAAAAGTTTGGGAACCCCTTGTCTAGGATAACAACACATTACTTTTGCATTGGGTGACATGTTCCCCCTCTACCAAAAACAAAGCCATTGAAGCTTATTTTATTTCTATTTCCTACTCTCGTTATTACTCATCAAAGCAGCACATTTTTATTAATCTGCAGTTTCTTGAGTCCCCAAAAAGCGTTTTCTTCTTGCTTGAGAAACATTTCCTTAAACTACAATGCCTATTTTTTATTGGAAATGATTAAGCATTAAGAGTTTAAATGTATGTCCTGTTAAACTTTACATAAGAACTAATGGGCTTTTGGAAGCTAGAAGTTATTTGAAAGGACACACTGTGGATTTGTTAATAATAACACGCGTAGAATAACAGCAGCCTAATCCTTTGATAACGCAATAACACCACCCACTAATGTAATAAGACACTGAAGTTGTTTTTACCATTACATAAGAGACACAACCAGCCTTGTGTTTGCAGTATGAAACCTACTCTTTGTGTGAGTATGTGTGTGTGTTTCTGTGTGTGTTGTGTGCCTTTGTCTCTCTCTTTCCTCTCCTTTCTCCCCTGCCAGTGGACTGACTGGGCCTGTTTGTTCAGTATCAGATATCAAACTGATACCAAGCCAAAACAGGGATCTGCCTTATTGTCCTCACAGGAAGATGGTCCATTTTGGATTTATTAATGATTACACATTTGCCTCCTTTGATCCTTCACTAGCGGTCTAAATTGGCCATTCCCAGATAGAAATAGATCAGATCTGTGCCTTTTATCAGAGTTATGAGTGCGCTATCAGCAAGGGAAATGCTAATGTTGACCACTCATGCACAGATTACTGAGACGTGGACATCAATTGATCTGGAAATGCAAAGGTCCAGAGTTGTTGTGGTAATCAACATCACATACACAAGTCAAATACCAAGGAATACTTCATACTTATTATAAAAAAAATAAAAGTGTTTCCACAGCAAGATTTGCATACTTTTACTATAAGCCAATTACTAAGGAATACAAATAAAACGGAAATGAATGAGGAACAGGTACAGACAAGTACAAGTCAAGAATGATAAGAAAATGACCGCATCCTTTTAAGGAGGAAATAGGGAGTAATGACAATTGTTGGGATTAGAAATTAGTTTTATTGTTTACAGTTAGAAAAATGACATTTATATTGTGTTAAATTGTAAAATTACTCCACTTTAGAAATTCCTTGGCTAACAGAATAAATCCTGCTCTGATGAGACTTTTTCCATGGCAACACATAAGAAAAGCCGCTCTAATGAAGACTACTGAAATAAATTGTGGCAGCTGTTGTGAAGATGATGGCAGCAGTGGTGATGATAATGGGGAGGATAATGATAATGATGAGGAGGAGGATGATGATGATCACAGTGCGGCTGGATGTGAGGCCGACGGCAGTGACGGAGCATGATGATAATAACTGAGCAGTGTGATAATGTGGCGTGGAAGGCGGGGAGCTCAACAGAGAGCTAAAGGTTGCTTTGTTTTGTTGTTTTGATCACTGACACACTTCACCTTTTCACACAAAGGTCACGACTTCACCAGGCGAGTGTGTGTGTGTGTGTGTGTGTGTGTGTGTGTGTGTGTGTGTGTGTGTGTGTGTGTGTGTGTGTGTGTGTGTGTGTGTGTGTGTGTGTGCATAACACAGAGCTCTTATGGAGAAGCGGTGTGTGAGTGTGTGTTTCGTACAGTGTTTAACTCAGGTGTTGTGTCTCCTGCCTGAAAGTGTGTGCGTTTAGTGTGTATATACCTNNNNAGTGTGTCGTGTGTGTGTGTGTGTGTGTGTGTGTGTGTGTGTGTGTGTGTGTGTGTGTGTGTGTGTGTGTGTGTGTGTGTGTGTGTGTGTGTGTGTGTGTGTGTGTGTGTGTGTGTGTGTGTGTGTGTGTGTGCATAATGGAGAAGCGGTGTGTGAGTGTGTGTTTCGTACAGTGTTTAACTCAGGTGTTGTGTCTCCTGCCTGAAAGTGTGTGCGTTTAGTGTGTATATACCTTGTTTTCAAAGGGCTTAATTGTCATATGCACAGCTGCAGTGTGAGGTGGGCTGGAGATCAGAAGGTTGTGAGTTCAAATCCCACCTGGAACACCACCACTAGTGTGCCCTTGAGTAAGGCACTTACGGCCTGTCTACACTACAGGCATCAAAAAATCTTGAAGCTGGGCGTGTCTGAAGCTTGGCGATTTTTTGCGAGCAACGTGACCAACAACCAATCACATGAATCTCCCGCCCCCGACATACAAAGCAATAGCAATGTTAAAACGAAGTAAACTGGATATAAACTCTCCAAACAGGCGAAAAACCTACCAGTTTCACCCACTGTCTCTGCCACCTCCCTCCATGCCTGGTTCCTCCGGTTTGTATCCCGGTAAATAGTTCTGGTCGTAGAGAACCGGGTGATTTGCTACCCTAATATCTCGTTTGGAATATGAGGAAATGAACTGCGGTCTGGCTCTCCCAGCTTTGATTGATTGGCTAGCGCTTGCACTGGCGGGATTTGCATAAACGGGATTTGATTGGCTGATGCCAAGCATCGAGCCTCAAAAGTTGAACATTGTTCAACTTTTGATGCCGATAGATGCTCGTGATGCTTGCAAAGCCATGCCATGCTCCCCACAATGCAGTTCGGCGAAGATTAAAAATCTTCTACGTCACCCCATTCAAGTGAATGGGCGAAGCGTTGAAAGCATTTTTCGATGCCTGTAGTGTAGAGAATGTCCCTGTAATTGGTAATTGTAAGTTGCTTTGGATAAAAGCGTCAGCTAAATGAAATGTAATGTTTAATGTTAACTATTATGTATGTAGAATAGAATATGATGAGCATGTGCATGAATCAGAGTATCCAGAGGTTTTACACAGGCCCGTGTGTAAGTGAGTGTGTGTAAGTGTACACATGTGTGTGTATGAACATGTCAGATTCTTTATTGGTTCCCAGTGGGTCGAGCAGAGTTCCTGACCCCATTTCCTGGTGTTGTTGACAGAGAGACATCCAGGCTCAAGGCTCTAGAGAGCAGACACTGCCTGGAGCAGCTTCCTGTCACTGCTCCCTACTACCACTCCATGTGTCATTGTTTCGATTGCTCTTTTCCTCCTTTCAATTTGATTGTTTTTAGCATCCATCAAACTCTGATTCAGTCTTTCTGGACCGTGAGGTCAGGACATGTCTGTTAGAGGATTCTCATACAAGAGAAGGGCTTCGTTTATTTATGTTGTCATGAGAACTGTAGGGTTTTGTTCTTTGCTCTAACATGTATTGAGTATTTGACAATGACCGTCACAGTTGTGAATATACAGTTTACGAGGACAACATTATTATTTACAAATTCCTTATGATTAACGACTTTATAGTGACGTGTATCGTTTTATGTATATTGCATTTAAAATATATTTTCGCCCACTGTATTATCTGTGCATCATGTCCCTATTTTCATATTTTGACCTTTGGCAATGAATCTATATTTGACTTGTGATTATACATTTAAACATCACATTATTTTTAATGTATTATACCTTCACATTAAGCAACAAACATTTTCAGTTTTCCAGCTGAGAAAATGCAGTCAACTTTTTGTAAGTTGAGCTTTTGTGATTTCATTACTTTGAATAAAGTTTTATTTTGCCAGCTCTTTCGATTTAAAACATATATTAAAATGGAAGAAAATGAAAGAAAGATCATTTTTTTTATATAAAACAAGCAGTTGTTTTAGACCTTCTTCATTAAAACCTATTATTTATTTGATGCTGGTCAATTGGCCAAATATCAGCTATAGATAGAATGGGACTGTTTACCTTTTGATTGGGCGAATGTGACACAAGCCTATAGTGAGAAGTCTAAGGTCAATTTTACCATTATACTGTACGTTTAAAGAATACAGTTTCATCCATTAAGCAGAAGAAAATTCCCCCTGGTTGTTTATTCAGTATGGCTCAAGAGTCAAGGAGAGAAACTTTTAAAAGCCAGAGCTCCTGTCTTCACTTCTTAGTTTGATGAGATGTAGACGTAGCAGTAAACCACTTGAGGTTGAGTATTGTTGACAGTGTGCTAGCTCATAGGTGCCAGCAACCACAGATTACATGTTTTATTGCTTGATAATTTGTCAATGAACATCAACCAATCAAATCATTGAATTATGAGTTGTATTACATTTTCCTGTCAGTCGTTTCGTAAGACAAGCTGTGGCTCCATGTGAGTTGCCAAAGTTTTCTCCAAGGTGTGTTAATGTGTTTCCAGACCACATGATGAAGTCTCTTTGTGTATCTTTGTGTGTGTTTCAGGTTGCTGTCGATTGATTCGTCGGACGTTTTTTCAGACAACATGCAGGAGAAGGGGAGCATCACCCAGCCTCCCCCCACCCAGCGCTACAGCTGCTACGACCTGGACGACCTGGATGTCTCCTGGCTGGAGCTGGTCAACAACGAGTTCAGACAGATGGGTGAGTGCAGACTGACTCGCAGCCTCAACTCATAATGAACGCCAGAGAACATTCTGACATTGAAACGAAACAAAAGCCCATCATAACATTTCAAAGAGTTTTCCAAAGGCATTCTTCTTTTATATAATCACTTACCAAAATGTGTCATGAATGGTGTGGTTTTACTTCAGTCTCATGGACTAGTTGTAACACATAAGGGATTGTATCAGAAACACAGATGATTGTTCTCACCTATAAGAATATATTCACATATAGCAGTTCATTTTAATTAAATATTACTAGTTGAATTAAATATAAACGTCCTTCATTTACCATTAAAGTCAATGTTCCCAGAGAAATTGAGGCTGGTTTACAGCTAAATTAGATTTTGCACAATTTGCAAAAGGTTATCATTAATGTTTAGGTTTTTCTCTATTCCAGACTTATTAACACTCACATAACCTTTATTAGATATGTACCAACCCAAATCATAACCTTACATTTGTTTATCTGACATTTCCGATGTAAAAGTCACCTCCAAGTCAACTTTGTTAAACTCTCAAAGGTTCTTAAAAGTTGGTTTCTGTGATGCAGCTGCTTTTCAGTACATCCTTTTTAAAAAACATTTCACTCTTATCATCACCTGCTTCCTACGTCTTATCTGTTCCTCTTCTTCTTCAGTTAATGTCACTTTCTCTCTCCCCTGCTTTCCTACATCCTCCATTTGTCCATGGTGACAACAACTGCTGACCCCGAGCATCTCTTCCATCTCCACCATTTTATTCGATATCTGATCGGCTCCTTTCAGATAAAGCGGAGTAATTGTGTTTATAAATCCCCGCTGGGGTTTCAGGCCTTTATTCCTGGGACATATTCTCCTTAAATCAAACACACACACACTCACACACACATATATACAATGCCTCCTGCCTGAGCAGAAGTGGGTTGTTTCTCATAACCTCCAATGCTAGACCAAACAAACAGAGGATGATTGGTTCTGCTGGGTGAAGCATTATGGGATGATTCAGCATTTTCTATCTCACTCTTTTACTGTATACATATTTGGGAGCGTGTGAATTAAAAATATGAACTTGAAGACTTTGAATCCTGGTTATTTAAACACTTTTAACACTTGCAGAGAACTATGACATAACTGTAGCACAAAACACTGTAAAATGTTCAGTCTGTCAGTAGTTATAGAGAAACACCACTCAGTATTGAGCTTCATGGCCTTATAATGCATTCAATAAAAGGGATAAAGGAACATAATCCATGGACAATATGCAGGATGAATGCATTCGAACATACTGAAAAGTATAGAAAGATATTCAGTCAATGTGCCTGTCTTTTGTCTGTGTGTTTGATACAATGTTGCTTTCAAACAGATAAGTGCAGTCGTGACTAAATACACACAATGATAAATGTCCATGTGCGCACAGCTTTATACGTACGCACATGGAAACAAGATAAATATGAAACAAATACACTATGAGTACACACACTCACAGCGGTGTTGCTTCCCTCCCTCCTGTGTGTGTTCAGTTCATGATGTAAATGTCACAGCAGGTTAATAACAAACTGTACTTCCCTTTCCCAACTATTTAAAATCACACAAGTATTTTTCATTTGAATGAAAGTTTGTGTTGATGGCTAGATTCAAAAGTAATATCATCAGAAAGGTTTATTTTTCATTTCCATAATAACTTGGAAATAGTCTCTTCTTTTTTGTTAAACAGCAGCTCCAATGATACATAACCCTGTTGGCACAGAGATGCTGAATTACCAGGAAAAAATGATTTTACTTTTTTGGTTGTAAAGGGATTGAGTGACATAAATAATAGATACAGACACAGGACGCTCAGCTCCACTTTAAAAAACCTCCCAACTGAGTGCAGAATCCTTCAAATAAATCAATAAATAATCCTCAACTGCAGATTCTACGACAGCAGAAGTGTATTTATTGCTTCTAATAGAATCCAGGCGGTAGGCAACAAGAGGCAAGTCGAAAAACAATTGTAAATACTAAATCTAAAAATTATAACCTAAATTAATTGTTTGGGAAAGTCTCCATTAACGGCATTTAATCAAGATTTTTTTCCCCACTGTTTTGAACTGTTATCCAATAAATCACTTTTATTATTTATTTTTTTCTAAATAAAAGTGGCCTGCTGTTACCAATTTTGTATAATGATTGTAATACCGTTGCATGTAATGAGATAATAGCGTTCCACATCCGTTTTCCACCGTCCAGTTTACTTTACTGGTACGGTACCTACAATACTCTATCTTTTATGAGAATTAAAGAATCGCTGGCTAAATCAGTTTCCATCAACTATTTAGCAGCCTCAGAGCAAGGCATTACTTTGAGATGCAAATGGAGCAGGAATATTAATGCTAATGCCGACACATATTGGCACAGTGAACTGAGCTGTTGGCAAGGAGGCTTCATGACTCATAAGGTTGTTTTTGGCTCTGTTTGTATATGGGCTAGTTGTGACGGAGCACTCTCTGGTTAATATAAGAGTCTACTGAAACTCCACTCACTCCAACATCCTGGGCACATTTTATCCAAAGCTGGCTCCCATAAAACAGTCACTGACCTGTGTGATGAGTACATATGAGGAAATCTGCAAGCATTTACAATTAAAGACGTGTTTTAGCAACAATAACTGAAATGTGGTCACTTGGCTCTCTTAATTTGAGTTACCTGTAAAGCCCCTGTCACACTGTCCCGAAATTGACACCCGATGGATACACGATTAAGGAAAGGTTCAAATTCGGCTCTGATCGTAACAACATCGGGCCATTTGTGAGGGCATCTTAAGCCATCGTATGAGGCTCCGGCAGCAACTTCGTGAGCGGCAACTTCGTAAGGCACTCGTGAGGGCATCTTGTCAAATCGTGAGGGCATCTTGTTATCATCGGTGCCATCGGGCATTCGCCCTCACTCTGATCGGGGCGAATGCCCGATGGCACCGAATGATAACAAGATGCTCTCACGTGGCCTTATGAAGGGCAACATTGAGACACAAATTCAACACAAAAATGAACCTTCGCAAGGTCCTTCCCTTCGGCAATTTTTTGGCATGCCAAAGATTTTGACACCGCTCACGAAGTTGCTGCCGGAGCCTGAGAAACTCCACCGGCGGTCATACGATGGCTTAAGATGCCCTCATGAATGTCCTGATGTTGTTACGATCAGAGCTGAATTTGAACTTTTCCTCTATCAGGTTGTTTTATTGCACAACAAAATCATGTAAACATATTATGTAAATAACCCAATTTGTGTTCTGTGAAACTGAAAAGGATATAATATATTATTTTGAAGGCGAGTTGACAGGAAGGTGTTGTTGCTATGGAAACAACATTGCGGAGAAAACTAAATATCTTCTACATATAAAGACGGATAAAGTAAAGAACAAAGTCTGAAAATATCAGTACAGTATCATAATACTTTAACATAATCGTTGTAGTTACTTTCATTGCAGTTGTATGTCTTAAATGTAATGTAAATGTTGCATTCGTGTGTGGTTCGGGGCCATCTTCGTGCGAAATTCACAATTCCATATTCGTGTGTCCATCGGGTGTCAATTTCGGGACAGTGTGACAGGGGCTTAAGTAGCTTCCTATTTTTGTTATCCTTGTCGATAACAAAAGCTCAAAAATACTTCAGAGTTTTGACCCTGTAACTGAGCACTTTTAATTGTTCTGTAAAGGCTCTGAGTATTTTCCCCATAACTGATCTCTCTCATTAGAGGTCATATATCAACCTCATATCAACCAATCAAATACACAACTCCTTTTACTGATACTCCACCCCAGTTTTTCTAATTGAGTTTGAGAGGATGAACAACAATAAATCACGTTTTACTTTCTGTCCCCAGCATTACCAGAGCTGGACGAGCTGACAATGGAGTGTGTCCTGGTGGAGCTGGAGAGCATCTGCGAGGAGAAGATGCGGCAGGCCATCGAGGCGGAGGAAGGCCTGGGCATCGAGTATGACGAGGACGTGGTGTGTGACGTCTGCCGCTCGCCAGAGGGAGAGGACGGCAACGAGATGGTGTTCTGTGACAAGTGCAACGTCTGCGTCCATCAGGTCAGAAACTAAGCAGCTTATCAATCCAATTCAAATAGCTTCATTCGCATGACCATAATGAAATACAGTATTGACAAATCTTTCTACAATTGTGACATCTATACATTAATAAACATTTGACATTTTTGAACAAATGCAAGAATAACAGGTTTTTCTTTGCAACAAAAACACTATACTTTTTGAACATGGACTAGAACAATTAATAAAACCTTTATACAATGACGACATCCATACATAAATATACATTTGAAATGTACTGAAAAATGTATAACATTCATAACAAATGCAAGAATAACATGTTTTATTTAAAAGGAAAATATACTTTTTGAAGTACAGAAGAAGGTAATCACTCTTGGGGGAATAAACAGGTAGAAGCTGAAGGGGAAAAACGTGAAGTACAAAATCAAGGTTGTTCAAAGAGAAGGTTTTGCTGTTTTCCTCAGAGAGATGCCCTCCCATATTTTACTCATATTTTTCTCCCTCTGACTTAATTTATCATCTGCTTGAAAGTACATGTTGCAATTTCAGAACTGCTACCTGTGACACCCTGAGGCTGCTGCTGTGTTTGTTACACTGACACAGTGTTAATTATTCTGTCGGCCCCGTTGACACTAACACACCTTCAGTGTGTCATCAGACTGCCTCTGCCTCCCTGCTGTCCAACTGCAGACCAAATATATGATGTTATTCTGTCACAGAGAAATGTTCTCACAATGTGGAAAAAAACCTGTATGTGGAATAGAAGTAAATTATTTAGAAAAAGAGGGAAAACAGGATAACTGTAATCCCATATAGTAATAATTATTTATTTCATCCATTCATTAGAATGACATCATGCTTTGTTGTTGCTCTTTGAGTAGTCCATCAATTCCTGAATTTAATTAGCAAAAAGATCAGTAACATTTTTATATTGTGTATATATACAGTATATTGGAAGCAGTGCACTGTTCTATAGTGCCTCTCCACAGAGCAGTTTGTGTTAAGTAGAAGAAGAAGTAACTGGCAAACATTTAGGTGTGATGGAAACAACATTTAGAGCAGATAAAGAAGTAGTTGCCCCCCGAGAGTAGTCAGGAATATTATCGCTTTTATAGAGCAAACACATTCAGCAATGCTTCTTTAGTCAGGCTTTCTTTTTAACCTTCAGCCGGTAACAAACAGGGCTTGGTTAAAAGAGTAATTTAAAGGTTTGATCAAAAAAACCTTAGATCAATCGAGTCCTTTTACTGCTTTTGATGAAGATGGAGTCTTTAAAGTCTTGTTTTCTCTCCTAGTGTTAGTGCGAAGAACCTTTTTTTTTATCATATTATCTTCTAATAACTGAGGATGAATTTTACTTTTCAGTATTAAAACATGTGATGGCCTTCTTCTGTGGAGTATGGTGACAGATTACAATTCTGAGATCAGGCTTTTCCTGCAGCACTTAGTTCTGAAGTGTGTTGATGCTTCAGGATGTTTAGCCATGAAAATTAATTTGGGAGCTAAAAGTTTGATTTGAGTCCTTAGAAATAAGATTTGATAGATCTGACACAGAGGTTGTAATAATGGATCAAAAAGAAGTGTTGAACACGATTCACTTCTCCGAGAAAAGGCACTTGGATACAGTAAATTATACCTCACAAAAAATGATTCTCTCTTCCTGACCCTGGGCTTTGGATCTTATCAAATATAATTCGGTTTGCTGATATGTTGGCGTCAAAACCTTAATGGCACCCTATTGTTTGGGCGGAAGGGCAAATGGGTGGAGCGCTGATGATACAATGACCTGCTGTGATTTTAAAACAACAACAAGTGGCATTTTGAAAATGTCCTGCGAAAATGTTGAGAGAAAAGTTTGGGCAGCTAGAGAGGTCATGTGTTTTTTGAGTGTGTGTGTTAATGGAGAAGCATTGAGCATTAGCTTTAAGGAGCTGTATGTTGAGGCAAAAGGAGAAAGAAGACTTGGTTTTCCATGTGAGAATTTGCGGATTTGATATGATAAAAGAAAGAAGCAGCGGCATACTGTAATTGCTTTTTAAGATGCAGCAACCACAGTTTCCAAAATATAAAAAGTATTCTGACATGAACACTAGACGCTGGGGTGGCCTTGTGGTGTAGCTGGTTAAAATCACATCTGGGTGCAAATGCAGCCTGTTTTAAATGATCTCTCTCCAGTCTGGCTCCTGAAGTAGCAAAAAATGGTGAAAGCCATATTTATTTTGAACAGATTAGCTAGAAGTGATAAATTTGACTTTTTTTCGTGCGGCTTCTTAGCCTCCAAAAACACATTATGCATAAACTCTGAGTCTCCTGATAGTATGGCCTTTAAAAGCATGGCTCAAGCTGCACATTGAATCTCAAAGGCTGGAGCTACATTGCTTTCAATTTATGAAAACAAACTTTTAAACAAGAAAGCAATAGAGAAACAGTAATGAAGGTGATCACAGTTAAAGTGACTGTAATAGCTGCACATATTTTCATGCATTGACCGCAAGGTACGAACACTTCACCTGGCTCTGTCCAAAGTTAACACAATCTGCTCACTAGCACATTTAAAGAGCAACAATTATAATGTTGTATTTTTTTTGTTAATAAGTATCATTTTGAACAGATTAGATTTTGTTACAGACGGAGCCTGGCTTTCCCCAAGTATCAACCTATTTCCCAAGGAAGATACATTTAGAAAACTATAAAACTTCTCTAAAATCTTCTCAATATTTGTTGTTCTTCTCTAACTCTTTCTCTTTCCTCTCTCCGTGTCCCAGGCGTGTTATGGCATCCTGAAGGTGCCCCAGGGGAACTGGTTGTGTCGGACCTGCGCTCTGGGCGTTCAGCCCAAATGTCTGCTCTGCCCCAAGAGGGGGGGGGCCCTCAAGCCCACCCGCAGTGGAACCAAGTGGGTCCACGTCAGCTGTGCCTTATGGATCCCTGAGGTGAGACCGGAGCAGAGGCAGGGGGGTCAAAAAGATCCAGATAGAGTACGGTGTTCGTAGCTGTTCCACTTTCCATTTGCCTGAGTGCTTAAGGTAGCTGTTTCTACTTGTTATGTTTAACTGGTGTAGGACTTCTTGAATCAAAGATAGACCTGCAGGTGTTTTGTGTTTATGATCTCAATCACTCAACCCACTCAGGAGACTAAAGCTCTCCCCTTCGTGACTTCACTTTTACCTGTCAAGGTTGATATTGAATACTTTAAAAAAAATAGTATTCTAAAAAAACATAGATTTTAAATTGAGAAGACAGGATTCCTTGTGTCCTTGGGTGTTATGAAAGTCGACCATGAATAATAAATAAAATGCGTTCTTTTTAATATTATTATTTTTATTTATGCTAGATTTAGTTAATTAATAGCTTCTATGTACAGTTCCTGGGCAGGTACACACAGATCAGTCATCACCATTCCACAGTCTCTTTCGCATGAAATACAACCGCATTCATCTAGTACAAATATAAAATGTAAGTTTATTACAATAAAAAAATAAAAAACCTGAAACACGGTTGACAGGACTGGGTAATCAATGTCAACTTTATGTCCAAAGTGACTGTAGAGTAAATGTCTTTCCTAAATCTTTCCTTTGTTAGCTCAGTGGAATCAGCAACTACCTGAACATGAAGAGGTCGACTACTGTGTGTGTGGGTGTTACAAATAGTGCGTCAAAATAAGCGACTACACGTTTAAAGATGGTGAATCACAACCACCTGCAAGACTGTGCGGTGTTTGACGATGGGGACCCACACAGTGCTTATTTTTACTTCTAAACTTGTTTAAACTCAACTTTGGCTTTTTCTCTTCCTCACCCTCATCCCTTTCGGAGGATGCTCAGCTTTTATTGCACAATCTTTCAGGGACAGTTTTCTTCTCCACCATTTGCATCAACAGAAAGATTCTGTAACCTCCCACTCATCTTCCTAGAAGTCTACACACCTTACATATTTCTTCAATCTTTATACTAAGGAAAGAAAATCTCTCGGACGTTATGTATGCTTTAAGCATAAGTACAAACAGTTTGGTTGCTCTTTTATGTAATGGAATTATGAAATGTTCCTTAAGATGTTAGTAGGAACATGAAGGGTGAAATAGCCGGCACAAATGTTTTAATATGAACCAGTAAGTCATGGGTTATTATATTCGTCTAAAAAATGTTTCATAAGATAATTGATTTCCCAAGCTTGTGACACTAATTTAACATTTATCCAGTAGAAAAGGTGTCTGATCATTTGACAACAAATGACCTTGATTTTGGTTGTGTGCACGTTAAATGGAAGTGAATTGCAACAATAGATGAAACCTGGATTTTGAGGAATGGATCCACCTTTCTCTTTTTCTCACCTGGGTTTTTGTGTTTACAGTAAATGCTTTGAATACTTCATGAAGCTTCTTCAGTCTAAACATCAATCCCGCAATCAGTCTGTAGATCAATGTAGATTGATTTATGAGGAATCTGTTTGTCAAGCATGTAGCCAAGCAGCACCTGATGTGTCTTGATGACACCTTTTGGATACGTCTCATCTGAGAGCTCCGAAGATGCAGCTAATTTCAGCGAATGTGCTTCATGCCTTGCGCACACCTTTAAACTGTTACGACAGTCAGTCATGTGTCTTCAGCCTATTCATCAACACACTCCAGCAGCAGATTCCTCAGTAATAGAGTGACTTTTGGCAGCACAAACCTTCTACTTTAATTGCCTTCTGTCACCCTTGATTGGGCTAATTGTTTTCGTTGCTCCGTTCGCTTTTGTTTTCTCTTCCTACTGTGGAGGGAGGAAAAAAGGATAATTTGCATTTCTGTGCTGTACGCACATTTGTGCATACACGTTTGTGTGTGCTCGCAGGAGCTAAAGAGGCGTTACTAGTAGACATCCACGCAAATAAACACACGCATGCACAAACACAACACACACATCGCACTTGTGGTTTGTAGTTTTTACTGAATATGATGGGAGTGGAAATTTCCAGTTAAACGCTGTGTGTGTCAAAGCTGGATTGGATACATGTTTATGTGTGAAGATGTGTGTGTGCCTCCAAACATTATAGCCCCCCTGCGGTGCTGTGTGTATGTCTTCTGGCCTCTGCCTTCAACCCCTAGAGAGAGGACCCTCTTCAAACGGCTCTGCACCACACACACACACACACACACACACACACACACACACACACACACACACACACACACACACACACACACACACACACACACACACACACACACACACACACACAGATTCCACCAAAACTCTCTCATAAAAGGCCTTTTTTCAACACTGTAAATGTCCCCCTTTTCCACTGAAGTGATTTCAAATTTTCAATCTACTGGCTTTGAAATGTGAAGTAATTGAGGCTAAAATATGGTCATTGGGGATTGAGCATGTTAAAGGGATGAATTATACACAAACACGGACCACTACAACCTTGACTTTTTGAGTATTGACCAACACAAGAGGAAAAAAGACGGAGGAATGGTGTCTGTCTGTGTGCGTGTGTGGGCACAAACATTTAATCAATCAACCACAGCTTTCAAAAAGTGGAAATCCTTTAGCCAGTGATCGCTTCACACATCAGCTGTATAAAAGAGACGAACATTGAAGGTGTCAGCTGCGGCATCATTGTCTGAATTGCACTTTATATTGACAACCTCAATGGAGTGAAAATTGACCCTTACTCAGATCGAGTGTGCTGCACAAAAGACATCAATAATAACAGAAAGGCCTTGTGCTTGTTCTGTGGATGAGCAGACGAGAGGAGGGAAATAAAATCAAATATAAGAACAAGTGGACGAGGAAAGGGACGGACATGAACCACGGAAATCCGTCGTCAGCTTGCTAATGCGAGCGTGAAGGACAAGGAAAGTGGGCAATGCCACAAATATGGGATTAAGTGGATGTGAAAGTGGTGGAATGGTTTGTGGAAAGAAATAGGCAGCGGAGGAAGGAAGGAAGAAATGGCACTTGGGTTTTGAGTGCTCTCCACTCTTTCCTGCATGGCGGGTTGGCACAGGTCAATGACTTTTTGGTTGTTTTTGGTGGAGAAGCGTTTGGGGCCAATGCTTCTCTGAATAGGCCGCTCAGAGAGAGTTAGTCTCACTGGGCTTTGCCATCTTTACAATTTCTCCGGGGAGTGCAGGTGTCCAGGCTCCGGGTCCAAGAAAAGACCTTCCAAATTGAGATTTTGAAATTGGGAGACACTGACAAAATTATTATTCAAGCTTCAATTAGTTGGGTATTATCAATCAGTAAAGACCAACGTTAAATGTAGGTTTTGTGCTGAATAAAAAATGGGTGAAGCATAATCTCCAGCTGGTTAGTCATTATGATATTTTGATATGTTAACAAATTATTATTAATGAATTAAGTGCTATGAGGCATGACAAATACCATCTTGAATTGTATTTATTGATATTTTGGGCTACAAAATGGTGAAATACCTCAGATGTTTCTCATAAACCTAGTAATATGTCTCCAAATGGTTATTTTTCCCACAAACTGATCCAAATCTAAAGATATTAATTTAAAGTGGACCTATCATGCTATATTTGAAACATATATTGTAGGGCCATACCTACACTGAACAAAAATATAAACGCAACACTTTGGTTTTTGCTCCCATTTTTCATGAGATGAACTCAAAGATCTAAAACATTTTCTACATACACATAATAACCATTTTTCTAAAATATTTTTCACAAATCTGAAAAAATCTGTGATAGTGAGCACTTCTCCTTTGCCGAGATAATCCATCCCACCTCACAGGTGTGGCATATCAAGATGCTGATTAGACAGCATGATTATTGCACAGGTGTGCCTTAGGCTGGCCACAATAAAAGGCCACTCTGAAACGTGCAGTTTTGCTTTATTGGGGGGTCTGGGGGGTCCGAAAACCCTAGGGTTAAACCCTAACCCTAACATGTCACCCATTGAGCATGTTTGGGATGATCTGGGTCGGCGTATACGACAGCGTGTTCCAGTTCCTGCCAATATCCAGCAACTTCGCACAGCCATTGAAGAGGAGTG